>NW_019384502.1:325940-331645 GCF_000671375.1 Centruroides sculpturatus | reverse complement strand
TATTGTATAATACATTAATATTAATTTTAGTTGATGAGGGCATTTTCTCTTTACAAAGTATCTTCATCATCTGAGCTTTTTTCTTGATCTTGATCAGAAATATCAGTAATGTCTTTTTTATTTTTTTATATTTTGATCATAATTTTTTTATGAATGACAAATCAAATTAAAAATATGTTGTTAATGGAAAATTTGTTCTAGTGGGTTGTGTTTGTTCAGTTGAGTATCAAGCAACTTTATTCCAGAATTTGTTTGAATACAGAATTGTTTGAGTACCAAGATAATGCTGTATTTTATTTGTCATTTTAAAAATGATTGCTAAATTCATACCTACAGTTAAAAAAGTTTAATACCACTTATCTAAAAATGTTTAAATAAACTTTCCTAAATACAAAGATGAATCTATAAAAACAAAACAGTGGGTCTTAAAGGTAAAATCTGAAAGCAACAACAATGACACCCAGTTGATAGGAAAGCTAGGACAAGGAAAAAAAATTTTAGTATCAGTTTTCATTAAAGTAAACCTAATGAAAGGCACAAACCAAATTGAAAATTTTAATATTGTAAAATCCATGGGCAAACTTGAGATAACATGCATGCTTACTTGAATAAAAAAAAAATTGAAAAATGGAGTTTACACTTAAAAATAGTGAAATTTTGTACAGAAGATTTTCTAAACTGTGTTAGAGCAAAAGCGGAAGGGCTGTTGTATGGGGGGATATCCCCAATTTTCAAACTCTGTTAGGGTGAAACCATGTTGTAAAAGTGCCATGTTGTATGAGGGATACCTGTACTTAAAGATTACATATTAAAACAAATTTAAACAATTTACAATTAACATTAATCATATTTTCTTATTTTTTATTTTTTAGTTATCGTTTTCAAAAGAAGAGAGTAACTGTTGAAGAAGGAGTTGTGTCTCAATTGAATTTTTCTATGGAGAGTGATTTGATAAATAAATCAAATTCTGCAGTAAATGATGATAATCCAATATTTACTACCACCATTAACACAAATTCTTCAGAATTTACAACACCGATAATTCAGAATAATACACTAGTAATTGATGATGATTTTATAAATCCTCCCAAATTTCAATATCATAACTATACTGAATTGGTAGAATTTTTAAATAATATTTCAAAAAATTTTCCTCACATCACAAGACTCTATAGTATTGGTTTATCTGTAGAAGGAAGAGAATTATTTGTGTTGGAAATCACAGATAACCCTGGAATGCATGAACCAGGTAAAACTAGTATTTGATTAAATTGATTTGAACTCTTTTTAATACATAGAAATTGATTTGAACTCATAACTGCTTCAGTAGATCACTTGATCAACTACATACAACCTTCTATTATTAACAAAAATGTTTATTAAAACTGATGCTGTTAGCTTTTCTAAATTTGTTTGATTTTTGAATAGCAAACTGGACATAGATCATTAAATATGACTAAAAATGATAGTTTTAAATATTTTTGTTGCTATACAAGGTTGTACAGTACATAGTTGATTGAGTGATTTGAATTTTTTTCATAATATAACATTACAAAGTTTTTTAACAGTAAAACTTGAAAATTATATTAAAAAATCTGCAATATTTAAATTTAATTTAATTAAAAAAATGTCTATAGTTTGTTTTAAATACATTGGCACATAATGTAAATAAACCAAGATCAAGTAACTTTTAGCATCACTTCATCAAAGAAGTTTGGTTCTTTTTAACCAGACAAAATTCAAACCAAATAAAAGTAAAATATTCATTAAATAAAAATAAATATTCATTACAGTTTAAACCAAAATATATTTTTAATTATCATTTTAATATGTAGAAGAAACACTAAATTAAAAAGTAAAGTGTACTTATATTTATATTTTGTCCTCCATATTTTTGGGAACCAATAGTGGTGTGACGATGACCTCAATAGAAGTAGCCTTTTCGTTGAGGCTCTAATATATATATATTATAAATTATATTTTTAAGTGNTATTTCTATTATAGTGCATGTGTTTATGCTTTGTGTTGCAATCTGCATGTTATGCAAGCATTTTACATGTAAGAACATAATTCAATTAACATCTTAATTTCAAAATTATACATTTTTTAAGTCTGTTATAACTGGACTAATTTTAATAACATATATGATAAACTTGGTAGAATCATATTGGCACTTGGAATAACACTATAATTTATGTTCTGCACAATACCACTAAAAGGTTGCCGACCACTGATCTAAAATAATATGTCTGGAAGTGAAGATTGCTTGGAGGTCTGGATAACATCACTGGTAATGCATCTGCACAGTATGCAGAGCACATAAGTTTGAACCCTGTTCCAGGTTAATCTTTTCTTCTAGGAACATCAGATTTATTTAGTTCAAAATTAATTATTAATAATAGCACAAGATGGCAGCCTCTCTGCCTATCTTTAAACCAAATTTTGTAATTTGATTACTCATTTAAAAGTGCAGTTTTATCTATTTAATAACCCATAAATAATCCAATAATTAGAATTTTGGTTAAATGTTCACTATCAATATGAAACTAATTTCTCTATCAATATGCTATAAAAAATTTTTTTCATTTTTATTTAATTATAATATGTATGTTAAAAGTGTCAAGTGTTTTTGCTATTACAATTTTTTTTCCAGAAAACATAGAGCTTGACATTTGGTTTGTACTAATAAAAAATTAGTATATCAAATACTAATACTAAAACAATGGATAAAATATATTCTTTGAAGTATACAATAAATGATAGTAATAAACTTTGTTATAAATAAAGGATAAAATTTTCCTGAGTGATAATATAATCAAATTTGAGGAAGAAAAAGTTTCAGTTATTTTTTTTTGAGGCTTATTGAATATATAAATACATTGTGCAAAAATAATGATAATCATCACAACTAGCATCTTACAAAATTTATGATTGTTGTGCAATGGTATAGAACAGGGGTGGCCAAGCTCCTTGATAGTCCGAGCCATTTTTCAAAATTTGAAATTTTTTGCGAGCCGCAATTAAATATGTATTAAAAAGGTATGCAAAAAATTCCAGATTACAAATTATATCCATAGCAAAAGTGATACAAATTGCTTCCTCCAGAGCACAATGTCAACTGTCCGTTGCAATGACAGTTTACAAATTCAAAATTGGTCTGGAGTCGGACGATTACGCCACTGTTTATGTTCGTTTGCGCAGTTTTTGATGAGTCATATCATTCTTAACTTGGACGGAAATGAAATTTGTTACAACGTTGCACTTAGTCTTTCATATTTGTTGTTAGTAATTTAAAAGACATTTTGAAACATATACGGAACAATAATAATTTTTTAAAATATAACAACACAAAAATGAAAAGGGAACTCGAGAGCCACAAATAATCCTTCAAAGAGCTGCATGTGGCTCGCGAGCCGCAGGTTGGCCACCCCTGGTATAGAATATGACATTTCTTTTAATTACAATAAAGTTTTAAAGACATCAAATTTATTATTTTAGAAATTCAATACTGTTTCATTATTTTTATTCTAGTTTTAAGTTTTCAATAAACTAGCACTTTTTAATTGACTGGGCATGGATTACACTTTGGGAACACTGTGCTAGACTTGAAGAAAATTGTTTTTAGAAAATGTGTACCGAAATTTTCTATAAGTGGGAACTGAAATGTGTTACAACCAACTTAAGCTAACATTGCCAATGCCACTTAGATATTTGAGTGTCAATTTTATATTTTATATTAATTCTAATAATTTTATTTGTTTTTGACTAAAAATTTAAAATAAACTGTAAAATAAGTTGAATTTAACATAATGATAAAGATCAAGTGCAGTTGATATTTGTTAATACTTCAGAAAAATTCTTTAGGATACATTTCTATCTTATTTTTATAAGCTCATTTAAGTTTATTATTTTTGTGTTTGATTTATACATGCATTAAACAAAAGTAGAAATCTACTTTTGTTTATAACATATTACTTAAATGATTTTCTGTTTCACTTAACTTAAATTTTATGTTCCTAGATATAAAATAAATAATATATGCAGAAAGTATGTCTAAAGCAGGGATTCTTAATATTTCTTGTGCCATGGACTCCCTTAGAAATCCGATAAAGCCTATAAACTCTTTTTCATGTCTTAAAATGCTTAAAGTAAAATACATAGAATTATAAAGGATAGGGATATAAATTATGTTGAAATACAGTTATTAAAAGAAATTATGAAGAAGTGATATACATGCAACTTTAATGTAATATAAAAATATCTGTTTTGTATTGATAAGTCATAGGTATTCTAAAATCTGTTGTGCTGGTACTATTGTAGTTTATTGTATACATTCAAAATTAAAGAAAATGTTAATTTTCAGTTAGAGGTTAGTGAAAATAAAAATATAAATTTTTTCTCATCAAAGTTTAAGTATCTCCACAGATCTCAGATTAAAGGCTGATTTATGTGATGATTTATGAAACTAACTACACCTACATTTTGTTGGTTCAAATTGCAATATGCCATATGTAGATAATTTTGTGATTTATTGTCAATCTTGATCTCACCCTATTGGCTAATAGATTGAAGGCAAATTTCAGTTAGTTTGCATTCAATCTTTGAGTGTTTTGAGTTTTGAAGATAATAAGTTTTGTAAGATAAAATTGTAAAATTGTCAATAGTCTGGACCTGTTTCTTTTATTTAAGTACTAGTAGCCTGGGACGCCTCCTAGTGGGCGTTATTTACAAATTTCTATGAGGCACGGTTCCTTTGACTTTTTTGTTCCTATCAATATGCTGTACAGCTCTGTTAAAGTCCCAATGGTAAGATTTACCTTCTGAATGAAGAGGTGGCGACCCCCCCAAACTGTAGCCCCTGTGCTAACAATAAAGTCAAAGGAACCATACCCCTACTCGCAACCCTTCGCGAGATATAAGCCCCTGAAATAATAAATTCCTATTACAAATATACTGAATTATTTATATTGTTATATTGACCAAATAATAATTTATGGGCCAAATGAATAATAATCTATATATATAAAACTCAAAGGTGACTGACATAATGATCTATCAACACACAGCCCAAACCACTGGACGGATCGGGCTGAAATTTGGCATGCAGGTAGATGTTATGATGTAGGCATCCGCTAAGAAAGGATTTTGATAAATTCCACCCCTAAGGGGATAAAATAGGGGATGAAAGTTTGTATAAATCTTCTTAGATTTTCGACTGATTGAACTGAAATTAAAGATTGGAGCTACTATGATGAAGACGTCCGCTTAAATAGGATTTTGATAAATTCAACCCCCATGGGGGATGTAAATGTATTAGTTTGAACCTATCAGTACCTAATGGAACGAATAAATTAAGACGAACAAAATAATTTTTAGTTCTAAATGTTGACAATAGATGGCGTTAGTAGTATTTTAAAACACGCTATCATTGTGTTTTCACTGAGTTACACATACCCGATGATGAGTGGCCGCCGTATCTAATAGTACATACTATACCTAAATATTTCTAGTGGATTATATTTGACGGGGGTTAATTAGGTATAGTTTTTGCGGGGATTATATTGTACCCTTTGTACATAGTTGTACAAAGAAGTTTTGTAGGCCCTAATTTTTTACACACGCTAAACGAAAGTAAAGCCGCAAAAACTATACCTAATTAATAATAATACTTCTTAACGCGAGCGAAGCCGCGGGCAAAAGCTAGT
>NW_019384502.1:257930-325097 GCF_000671375.1 Centruroides sculpturatus | reverse complement strand
GAAACTGCATTTTTATGAATAAAAATTTGACAAACTATTTATCGTTTTATGACGAGTAAAATTTTTTTGTCGCATTTGCGGCTTTTAAGTAATGCATAAACCTTCGAAACGTGAGGCCCTTTGGATCGCGAGGCATAGACGGTGGCCCACGTTGCCCATGCCTTACGCCGCCCTTGGTCATAGAAATGATGTAATTTGAAAATAAATTATTTATAAATACGTATGTCAAGTTATATTTTTATTACGATGCTAAATATATTTAAGAGTTTACGGCCACTGTGCCGGGTGAGATGTTGTTGAAACAAAAAAGTTATGTATTCCATCACGTACACAAACAGTATCGTAATTCGCCAAGTGCAAATCAGCAAATTCGTAAAATTTTTGTTTATTTTGAACAATCTGGATAATCGAAAATTTGGATAATAGAAGTCCGGATAATTGAGGTTCTACTGTATATGTAATAATATATATTGTATTAATATACAATATATATTAATACAATATACTGTATATTATACTCTGTTATTATTTGCAATAGTTACATATATATGTTATGGACCAAGTGATTAATAGGGCATTATTCATAATTACTAAAATGGGTGCACAGTTTCATAAATATTGATTAATTTATTAAATTGTGACCAGACATTATGAATACAAGGTCTGTTCAAAAAATATGCGGACTGTTTGAATTACGCAGCTCCAGTTGGTTCCAGAGGAATCAGCTTGGTGTTGCTAGGTTTGTACAGATCGTCTGGTGATAAAGCCATATTCCAATTACAGATATCTTTATTTGTTGATTAGCTATGCAGTTCTTAGTGAAGTGCGATTTCTTCGTTTGTCAGATTTCAGAATGAATGACCGGATGGAGCAATGACTTGCTGTGAAATTTTGTGTTAAACTTGGAAAATCTGCAACTGAAACATTTGCTATGCTCAACCAGTGGGTGGGTGAAACATCCCCCAGACCCAAAAAAACTTGCTAAGTTCGATCCAATGTCAAGGTGATGCTGACAGTTTTCTTTGATGCTAAGGGTGTTGTTCATCACACCCTTAGCATCAGCAAGGCTCAACAGTGAACCAGACTTACTACGTTGCAGTTCTGAAATGTCTGAGGGATGCTATCCATCGCAAAAGGCCAGAAATGTGGAGGAGTGGTGATTGGTTTCTCCATCACGACAATGCTCCAGCCCATTCAGCCCTCAGAACTCGTGAGTTTTTGGCCAAACACTTGATCACTGTTCTTTCCCACTCCCACTACTCACCTGACCTTGTTCCTTATGACTTTTTCTTGTTCCCCAAACTCAAAAGACCCTTGAAAGGAAGAAGATTTGAGACGATTTCTGAGATTAAAGCAAATGCAACGAGGGCGTTGAAAGACGTTACAAAAGAAGCATACCAGGACTGTTTCAACAAGTGGAAACACTGTTGGGATGGAGAGTACTTTGAAGGGGACCCAGACATGTAACTTCTACATAAAGTACATTTTGTTTTATGATGTCAGTCCATGTATTTTTTGAACAGACCTCGTAAAGCTATATTCCCTTCGGGCAAGTTGATTAAAAAAACGCCACTTATTTGATTTAGAATTATATATTTTTTGTGAATTATTTCAAAGTATTTTAAAAAGAACATGTAATCTTTTAACCCCTTCTGGGTTCTTCTTCAGGTAAGTCAGTTGGATCGAACAAGAATATGAAAAGTTTGAACAAATCTGAATGCTGTTGAGTTTGAATTGTTCGGTTTGTAACATGACGGAATACACAAACGAACCAAACAATTCAAACTCAACAGCATTCGGATTTGTTCAAACTTTTCATATTCATATTCAATCCAGCTGATTTACCTGAAGAAGAACCCAGAAGGGGTTAAGAAAACATTTGTTTTGGAAGATTATACTCTGTATACACCAGTTATAGGTTCAAGTAGGTCATATTTTGCTATATACAACCCGGTGTGCGGTTGCTGTTTTATACCTAAAATATTTTTTCATCACTGCAGTCTCGATCTACATCTGGTACAGAAATCCTTAATGTATCACCAACATTAGCTGCTGTGTATTTGGAATTTGATGTATCAATAATTTTTTCCACTTGTTTTTTAAGATTAGACAAGCCTTGTTTTAGACACTTATTTTTTTTTCTATTTTTTGATCAGCTGTTTGGATTTTTCTTCTTCATTCATCAATTTTGTAATACTAATAACATCCTGGTTTAGATCTTTTTCATGTGAAGATGATGTAGATCTTTGAACTTCATCATTTATATTGCTATGTGAGGGTGGCATTATCAAATAATCTTTTATAATGTTTTCTTGGATGGTACCTGATCTTTCAGAGTTTGAGCAACTTTGACTTTGTCAATAGTTTTAAAAAGTCTCTCTAGATTAGTGTTTCCCAATGTGGGGCTCATGCCCACAGGGTGGCAATTGGATTGTTAAGGGGGCAATTCAAAAATGGACTCGTCCAGAGTTTAAGTTAATTCAACCGTATAGCCGCTGTATATGTTAGGGGGCATAAGAATTTTAGAAAGACTTAGGTGGGGCATAGCACAAAAAAGGTTGGGAAACACTGCTCTAGATCCTCCTCTGTATTAATGTTCATCAGTGATTCGTTGGGTATAAAATTCTTTAGTCCAACTTTTAACTTTGCTTCAAACATGGCCTCATATGGACTGCAGTTTATACCAGTATGATGTGCTTGATTTTTTATCAGTTGTACAAAATGTAATCCTTCTGACCATTTGTTAGTATTGTTAGTCTCCAACCAAGAACTAAGCATATTTTCTACGTCTTGATTATATCTTTCTACTGAACCCTGATTTTGTGAGTGCCTAGGTTTTCCATGCACCATTTTTAACTTGGGCCACATATTGCACATTTCTTTGATGACTTTATTGGTGAATTCTCTGCTGTTATCACTTTGTAGAATACTCGGTACACCGAAAATTGTAAAAATGTCTAAAAGAACATATGCTATCTTCGGCCCTTTTGGTTTTTAATGGTTGTAGTTGAATGAATTTAGTTAGATGGTCTTGATATATGAGTATAAATTTATATTGTTCGTCGGCTTGTGACTACATGTCTATAAGATTGACCTGACATCTTGAGTTCATTCCATTACATAAAATTGGTTTAACTACTAAGCCTTTCTTAGAAANTTGACGGGGGTCAATTAGGTATAGTTTTTGCGGGGATTATATTGTACCCTTTGTACATAGTTGTACAAAGAAGTTTTGTAGGCCCTAATTTTTTACACACGCTAAACGAAAGTAAAGCCGCAAAAACTATACCTAATTAATAATAATACTTTTTAACGCAAGCGAAGCTGCGGGCAAAAGCTAGTAATTTATATTGTTAATTTAAATAATAATTAAAATTGTTAATTTGAATGTTTGAAATATGACACACAATAGGGGTGCTTCTGGTGTCCGTTATCAAACGGTTACATGTACAGACACCCATTGAATGGGTTATATATATAGATTTGTTCTATTTGCATAAGTATTTTGTATTTAATTATTGTCTGATTCATATTTTAAAAGTTTGAAATGGCTTTGTGGCTGAGGTTGGCTTGAATGGGGAGAAAAAGTTTCCAATTAAAAGGTTTAAAGAACAAAATTATGACTTACTTAAGCCTGTAATCGATGCGAAATTGTAAAATATTAACGCACAAACGTTTTCGGAACACCTTCCGTGTTCTTCCTCAGGTTTTCAAACTGGATTTTTTATATTCTGGAACACCGCTATGAAATTTTTCAAAAAAACGAATGATGATATTTTGAATGCTTGGTGTCCATTGCGCACACGTTGTACACGTTGTGTTCCCGGTTGTTCAGAGTCCCATTCAATCTTCTAATCATCATGTAATTTTTCTTGTTATTCATACGATGTACTATTCTAGCCTTCCACGTCACGTGTCCTCCCGCATCCCCCACCAGGTTTAAAGAAACAAGCAAACCTCACAAAACTTGATAAATTTGTAAAGCCAAATATTCACCAGATTACATTGGGCTACTTTTATATAACTGAGGATGGTTATATCATATTTAAATATGTCTGGAAGAGGAGATCAGACTGGAGGCTTTGGTGGTGTAATTGACAATGCATTGCATGGTAAGTGGGAGTAGCAGGTTTGAGTTCTGCTCCAGGCTGATTCTTTTCTTCCAGAATATTCTAAATTATTTAATAAATATCAATTTAATTATAATTATTAAATTTAATAAGAGATGACACCTAACAACTTCTTCTAGTGACAAATTATTTAGTAATTAATTAAATATAGTCACAGTAAAGTAGCTTGGTTTAAAGAAAGTTTGGTTTCCTTAACAAGCAGCAAGACTAAGTATGTTTAAAATAATACCAAGTTTTGGAGAATTTAAATATTTGAAATTTATTTAATAAAATATTATAAATTTTTCTTATTGCAATTCTTAAAAAATAATTTTCAATTAAAACTTTTTACTGTTTATTTATGGAATAGTTTATTTTTGCTGTTATAGGTGGAACATATTTATAATTTCAAAGATTCATTTTATCCTGTTCTTTAACCTAATGACAGCTTTTAAATTTTGTCCATTTATGTATTTTTTGAATATTTGTGTTTTTAAAATTTGGATGTTTTGAATCTGTACTCTGAACTGAAATGGCTTTAGAATGCTGACACAAGCATATGTTCAATTTAAAAAATCATCGTACGAGTTCTAAGGCTGAGATATAAAGTCTTGTAGAACATTTTTTCTCTATTAAGATGTTATTCGTCTTGCAGTATATGAACTATAATTAAGGAGTCATCCTTAATTAACTATAGTTTAAACACTGCAAGACTGGAATATTAGCCTGAAGATCTCCAATGTAGATCGAAAATATTTGTTTTTTGTTTGTTTTTATCTGCATTAAACTATGCTGGAATTTCATGTATAAGGTTTAGAGGTTGTCCTTTTTATGATTCCTTAACTGATTTAGCATCCTTATTTTGTATTCAATGTATCAAATTTTACACCAGTATTAAAAATAAATGTATTTTGAATTTAAATACAGGTAACCCTCATATAATATAGTAGTTATGTTTTGAAAAAGTGCTGTGTTATGCAAATCTGTGCTATATGAAACAAAGGACTAATTTGAAACATGGGGTTAGATTCCAAAAGGTAGCTAAAGTATAGTATTCTTTTCTGTCACTAAGAGAAATTTATTTATTAAAGCAATCAATAATTAACTAACAATCACAATTGAAAATATTGTATAATACATTAATATTAATTTTAGTTGATGAGGGCATTTTCTCTTTACAAAGTATCTTCATCATCTGAGCTTTTTTCTTGATCTTGATCAGAAATATCAGTAATGTCTTTTTTATTTTTTTATATTTTGATCATAATTTTTTTATGAATGACAAATCAAATTAAAAATATGTTGTTAATGGAAAATTTGTTCTAGTGGGTTGTGTTTGTTCAGTTGAGTATCAAGCAACTTTATTCCAGAATTTGTTTGAATACAGAATTGTTTGAGTACCAAGATAATGCTGTATTTTATTTGTCATTTTAAAAATGATTGCTAAATTCATACCTACAGTTAAAAAAGTTTAATACCACTTATCTAAAAATGTTTAAATAAACTTTCCTAAATACAAAGATGAATCTATAAAAACAAAACAGTGGGTCTTAAAGGTAAAATCTGAAAGCAACAACAATGACACCCAGTTGATAGGAAAGCTAGGACAAGGAAAAAAAATTTTAGTATCAGTTTTCATTAAAGTAAACCTAATGAAAGGCACAAACCAAATTGAAAATTTTAATATTGTAAAATCCATGGGCAAACTTGAGATAACATGCATGCTTACTTGAATAAAAAAAAAATTGAAAAATGGAGTTTACACTTAAAAATAGTGAAATTTTGTACAGAAGATTTTCTAAACTGTGTTAGAGCAAAAGCGGAAGGGCTGTTGTATGGGGGGATATCCCCAATTTTCAAACTCTGTTAGGGTGAAACCATGTTGTAAAAGTGCCATGTTGTATGAGGGATACCTGTACTTAAAGATTACATATTAAAACAAATTAAACAATTTACAATTAACATTAATCATATTTTCTTATTTTTTATTTTTTAGTTATCGTTTTCAAAAGAAGAGAGTAACTGTTGAAGAAGGAGTTGTGTCTCAATTGAATTTTTCTATGGAGAGTGATTTGATAAATAAATCAAATTCTGCAGTAAATGATGATAATCCAATATTTACTACCACCATTAACACAAATTCTTCAGAATTTACAACACCGATAATTCAGAATAATACACTAGTAATTGATGATGATTTTATAAATCCTCCCAAATTTCAATATCATAACTATACTGAATTGGTAGAATTTTTAAATAATATTTCAAAAAATTTTCCTCACATCACAAGACTCTATAGTATTGGTTTATCTGTAGAAGGAAGAGAATTATTTGTGTTGGAAATCACAGATAACCCTGGAATGCATGAACCAGGTAAAACTAGTATTTGATTAAATTGATTTGAACTCTTTTTAATACATAGAAATTGATTTGAACTCATAACTGCTTCAGTAGATCACTTGATCAACTACATACAACCTTCTATTATTAACAAAAATGTTTATTAAAACTGATGCTGTTAGCTTTTCTAAATTTGTTTGATTTTTGAATAGCAAACTGGACATAGATCATTAAATATGACTAAAAATGATAGTTTTAAATATTTTTGTTGCTATACAAGGTTGTACAGTACATAGTTGATTGAGTGATTTGAATTTTTTTCATAATATAACATTACAAAGTTTTTTAACAGTAAAACTTGAAAATTATATTAAAAAATCTGCAATATTTAAATTTAATTTAATTAAAAAAATGTCTATAGTTTGTTTTAAATACATTGGCACNTTCACTTTGGAAAATAATTTGTGATTTCACATGTATTAATGTAATTGTTTATTTCACCTATATTAATGTATTTTGTTTATTTTGTTAATATTATCTTTGATGGGAGCATATGTAACTTGGTTAAGGCCTTGTTATTTTTCTCTTTCACCACTTTCATTCAAAACTTTACTGTTGGCTTTTATTCATCTGGCCTCACCCTGACTGGTTGATCCAATGGTCCGATGTGTGTCTAAAACAAAAGGAGTAGCACTGGATTGGTCAAAAGGGGTCAGAATGAAAGGAGAGGTAGGGGAATGCATCAAGGGATGATCATCTTTTGGAGAGAGGAGCTGGAGGAGAGGACATGTGTGTCTAAGTAATGGAAAGGAAACTCTCTTGAAGAACAGACTCAAGGTTTATTTTTGCCAGTCCTTTTGGTTTTCCCTTTTTCTTTTTCTATCTAAATCAGTTCTTCTGATTTCTTATAATAACCCCATCTTGATCCAGTTTAATCTTATAACACTCTCCCCCTCCTCTCACTCTCTCTCTCTCATGTCATCACCCCCTCTTTTAACGCAAGGTTGGCAATCACCTTGTTTTAACAGCTGCATTCACACTGCAAAGATCAATTAGTTTGAAAGCAAATGTTTTCAACTTATTAAACGCTGTTAAAAACATTTGCTTTCTTATGTTGAATTTACTAATTGTAGCTGTATATTTGTTCAGTGAATGGTTGTCTCTTTAATCCGAAAATGTTTCTCTCGGTAGACTATCTTACAGCAAGTCAGGTCCAGAAACTCTTTTATTGTATTTTCAATTCATATGCATTTCGAACTGGTTTCATTTTCCAAACTGGTTTTCATTTTCCATTGAAAATACAATAAAAGAGTTTCTGGACCTGACTTGCTGTAAGATAGTCTACCGAGAGAAACATTTTCGGATTAAAGAGACAACCATTCACTGAACAAATATACAGCTACAATTAGTAAATTCAACATAAGAAAGCAAATGTTTTTAACAGCGTTTAATAAGTTGAAAACATTTGCTTTCAAACTAATTGATCTTTGCAGTGTGAATGCAGCTGTTAAAACAAGGTGATTGCCAACCTTGCGTTAAAAGAGGGGGTGATGACATGAGAGAGAGAGAGTGAGAGGAGGGGGAGAGTGTTATAAGATTAAACTGGATCAAGATGGGGTTATTATAAGAAATCAGAAGAACTGATTTAGATAGAAAAAGAAAAAGGGAAAACCAAAAGGACTGGCAAAAATAAACCTTGAGTCTGTTCTTCAAGAGAGTTTCCTTTCCATTACTTAGACACACATGTCCTCTCCTCCAGCTCCTCTCTCCAAAAGATGATCATCCCTTGATGCATTCCCCTACCTCTCCTTTCATTCTGACCCCTTTTGACCAATCCAGTGCTACTCCTTTTGTTTTAGACACACATCGGACCATTGGATCAACCAGTCAGGGTGAGGCCAGATGAATAAAAGCCAACAGTAAAGTTTTGAATGAAAGTGGTGAAAGAGAAAAATAACAAGGCCTTAACCAAGTTACATATGCTCCCATCAAAGATAATATTAACAAAATAAACAAAATACATTAATATAGGTGAAATAAACAATTACATTAATACATGTGAAATCACAAATTATTTTCCAAAGTGAAGATGATGAAAGTCCACTTTCCATCCCCTTAAATTGTACGGGTGGGAAATCTCGTTTATTTTCTCCAATCCGACTTCACAACTCGAATGCTTGTTGTCTCCCTTATACTGATGGTTAGGTTGGTTATGCCAGTTGTATCTTGCACATTGAATTATCGGAATGTGAGGGATGTCTTCTTCCCCTTCATCATCATCTTTGGGTTCCTTGGATGGCACTTCTTCATTTCCTGTTGGCACATTATGTCTCTACCTGGGCTCAAGGAAATTTGAGAAACAAGGTTTCAGTCCATCAATATATACAGTTTTTTTCCCTTTTATCACAACCTTCAATCTCAGCATTAACAGGCCCAAGGAGGCGATAAACATGGAATGGACCCAAATATTTGGGTGAAAACTTGTCATCTTTTCCCTTTTCTCAACATCCAAACCCTTTGCCCTACCTCAAATCCCTGCACTTTCCTTCCCGTATTGATATGATTACGATTAATTTTGTTATGACTATGACTCAGTTCATAAGCTGATTCATGATACAACATAACTTCGATATTAGGAAGTCATGATACTCCCGAATACTTGGGTTTTCAATTGTCTGTTTGACAGGGAAAGCATGAAGAAATTTAGGGTCGAACCCATAAAGAAGGAATGATCGTGATTCATTCATAGATGAGTGGTTAGCAAAATATGACCTACTTGAACCTATAACTGGTACATACAGAGTTTAATCTTCCAAAACGAACGTTTTCTTAACCCCTTCTGGGTTCTTCTTCAGGTAAATCAGTTGGATCGAACAAGAATATGAAAAGTTTGAACAAATCTGAATGCTGTTGAGTTTGAATTGTTCGGTTTGTAACATGACGGAATACACAAACGAACCAAACAATTCAAACTCAACAGCATTCGGATTTGTTCAAACTTTTCATATTCATATTCAATCCAGCTGATTTACCTGAAGAAGAACCCAGAAGGGGTTAAGAAAACATTTGTTTTGGAAGATTATACTCTGTATACACCAGTTATAGGTTCAAGTAGGTCATATTTTGCTATATACAACCCGGTGTGCGGTTGCTGTTTTATACCTAAAATATTTTTTCATCACTGCAGTCTCGATCTACATCTGGTACAGAAATCCTTAATGTATCACCAACATTAGCTGCTGTGTATTTGGAATTTGATGTATCAATAATTTTTTCCACTTGTTTTTTAAGATTAGACAAGCCTTGTTTTAGACACTTATTTTTTTTTCTATTTTTTGATCAGCTGTTTGGATTTTTCTTCTTCATTCATCAATTTTGTAATACTAATAACATCCTGGTTTAGATCTTTTTCATGTGAAGATGATGTAGATCTTTGAACTTCATCATTTATATTGCTATGTGAGGGTGGCATTATCAAATAATCTTTTATAATGTTTTCTTGGATGGTACCTGATCTTTCAGAGTTTGAGCAACTTTGACTTTGTCAATAGTTTTAAAAAGTCTCTCTAGATTAGTGTTTCCCAATGTGGGGCTCATGCCCACAGGGTGGCAATTGGATTGTTAAGGGGGCAATTCAAAAATGGACTCGTCCAGAGTTTAAGTTAATTCAACCGTATAGCCGCTGTATATGTTAGGGGGCATAAGAATTTTAGAAAGACTTAGGTGGGGCATAGCACAAAAAAGGTTGGGAAACACTGCTCTAGATCCTCCTCTGTATTAATGTTCGTCAGTGATTCGTTGGGTATAAAATTCTTTAGTCCAACTTTTAACTTTGCTTCAAACATGGCCTCATATGGACTGCAGTTTATACCAGTATGATGTGCTTGATTTTTTATCAGTTGTACAAAATGTAATCCTTCTGACCATTTGTTAGTATTGTTAGTCTCCAACCAAGAACTAAGCATATTTTCTACGTCTTGATTATATCTTTCTACTGAACCCTGATTTTGTGAGTGCCTAGGTTTTCCATGCACCATTTTTAACTTGGGCCACATATTGCACATTTCTTTGATGACTTTATTGGTGAATTCTCTGCTGTTATCACTTTGTAGAATACTCGGTACACCGAAAATTGTAAAAATGTCTAAAAGAACATATGCTATATCTTCGGCCCTTTTGGTTTTTAATGGTTGTAGTTGAATGAATTTAGTTAGATGGTCTTGATATATGAGTATAAATTTATATTGTTCGTCGGCTTGTGACTACATGTCTATAAGATTGACCTGACATCTTGAGTTCATTCCATTACATAAAATTGGTTTAACTACTAAGCCTTTCTTAGAAACATTCTGTTTTTTCTGACAGATTTCACATAAGTTCAAATAAATTATGATCATCTCCCTTGTAATATTTTTATATTTCCTACTTAATTCTTTTTTCATACAGTTTCCATCGCCATGTCCAATAGCAATATTGGCATCATGCAATATCTGAAATATTTTTTCAGTGTGAATGTAATATTTAATCACATTACCTTCTTTTACATACATAATTAATTACATGCATAATAATAAACATGCATTTCTGATAGATACAATGTCATAGCTATGTAAATGCTGATATTCTTCCGGTAACTTAGAAGTAACTTTCATTTTTGTCTCTTTCACTTTTTGTATCATTGACAAATATGTTGATTTTGTAAAAATTTGATTGTTCTGACCTTTTTCTTCTATTAACTCATTTAATTGGTTGTTGAAGTGATTATTCATATCACTTAATGACTATTCCATGATCATTACTTTTGTCAAAGAAGAAAACACTATTTTAAGAGACAAAAGTAAAATTAAAATGTTGCACAAGATTAACTACTGGTTGCATAAATTTAAAATTCAGTACTAAACACAATATGCATGTGCAACTCTGATGCAAGTGCTGATTGGCTAGCAGTATGTTAGATGATCACTCCTCAATGTATTATTATCACTTTTCCCGACTAGGTGATAGCAGTATTCATAATGACTGGTCAATTTGATAAATTATGTTAAAACACCTGAAATTTATTACAGTGCTCGATTTTGTTTGTTATTATTCATAATGCTCATATTAATCACTTAGTCCATAACATATATATATATATAATTATTATTATTACAAAATGAACAAGAGACTCAAAGAAAAGGTCTAATTCATCAGGCTATCATCAGACTATTACTGGATTGCAAATGAGTGAAGGATGAAATATGAAGACATTTTTACTTTTTAGTTTTCTGTTGTTTTTACATATATGATAATTGTTTATTGTATGGTAAATTGTATGAACTGTTTAATGTATGATAAGTAACTTTTATTAGTCATCAAAGATAATTTTTATATTTTTAAGCAATGCTAATTAGCATTGTTTAAAAATATGGAATATTAAATGTGGTTTATACATATCGTAAATTCCAGTGGTTAGTATGTTTGTTGTGCAGACAATGCAAGATGGTAGTGAACACCCCATATTATAGTGATACAGATGAAGACATACCTGCCATGGTACGTGGAGTTCTACAATGAGGACCTAAATATATCCCACCTGCTAACGCCAAGCTTTGCCAGTTTGGTCCTGGTCTCATTAGCAGCACTCAAATCTTGCCAAGTGGTGGTCACGTATCCACAAATAGAATTATTGGTAATCACGAAGCTTGCAACAGCAAAACAAGCATCTGATGTGTCTAAACACTGTGTGGTCTACCAAACAGTAACCACTTCTTCATCAGGGCCGACTTGAGGCTTCTAGTCTTGGATGAGGACAAAAAATTTGTACTGTGTAAAGAAGATGACTTTCTTCTCAGGGCCAACGAGTTTCTTTCCCAATAACATTCCTTGGTGATATGAGAAGATCCTATACCAATGATCCGATGGAAAAGAAGGAGAATCATAACCCTACCAGGTGTAATGTTGACCCTAACTGGGTGTCTTGAACCCCTCCAATGTTGCATGTCCCAGATTGTTCTTTGAACCAAAAATGCATAAGGCAGGCTGGCTGTTATGACCACTAGTAAACAAGAGGTCTCACCCCACCTAATTTTTAGAAAAGGCACTAGCTAAGTTTCTGTGCACATTGATTTCAGAATTGTCCTATGTTACTCCCTCGTCCTTGGTTGTTAAATCCATCATCATTTCAGGCATGGGTGTGGTATATGTGTATGTGCTTGTTTGTACCATACAAGCAAGCACATACAGCTTCTACAAACTAGACATAGTATCCTTGTACCCTTCAGTGCCCATGTTTGAAGCCATAATGCTTGTCAACTCTACTCATCAAGAATGTTTTAATATTGGATATACATGATGTACTGTCCTTTATTACTGAGCACAATTATTTTCATTTTAATCAGAAAATTTATTTACAGAAACAGGGAGTCCCCATGGGTTTCCCTTTATCTGCTGTTCTAGCAGTGCTGATTATGAGAGAAATCAAGTACAGAACATTCAATTCCCCATTTGCCATCCACTACTCACTCCTATATTTATGTTATGTTGATGATATCCTTATAGCATAGGACGGGTCGGAATTAGCGGCTCGCGAGCCGCATGCGGCTCTTTGCATAGATATTTGCGGCTCTTTGGACATAAACTCCAATTTCATCTCACCTCATTTCACCGCAGCCTTATAACTTATGAGTTTATGAGATAGAGCCGCCGAATAAACTTCGACTTGTTCTCCGTCCGCACATGACCACACTCGCGTTGATCAATATGAGTCGCATAAGAGTGGTAGCATTTGAAGCATATCTATATATATAACCCATTGAACGTGTGTCCGTCCATCCTTGTAATGTTATGCCGAAAATGGCCACTAGAGGCGCCTCTGTCGTGTGTTGTATTTCGCACATTTAAATTAATATGCGGCTCTCTGGTACTTTTGTTATCCTGTTTTCATGACAATTCGGCTCTTCTCACTTGACAAACTGCCGACCCCTGGCATAGGAGAACACAGATGACACATTTCTTACCTTCAAACAAGATTCTCTAGTTTATATTAATTTCACTTTGGAGAGAGTGATGTGGCTATAACATTCTTGGACTTACACATACATCTGAAGGGCTACTGTTCTTGGTTTACCATAAGTTTAATAAGGTACCTCATATCATCCCAACAGATGCTTTCCAGCTTTTGCAATACATTGATGTTGCTATTGCTGCCCTCATTAGAAGAGCCTTCTTATTACCATCAATGCAAGTGCTTGTAAACATTGAGTTAAACACCATTAGTTTGGCAGTATGTGCAGCTGGTTTTTCAATTGTTAAATTAATGCATGTGCTTAACATAGTCAGGAAATCTCTATTTTCAAGCACCACACTATGTAAGAAGAGGGAGGTGTCTGTAGTTCAAACATCGTTATCATACCTCACACCCCTTTCTGTATGCATTTTCTGCATATTCAGGCAACAATCTTCTCCTACCCCTATCTCTGCTGCCAGATTTGCACAGACTCTTCTGCAATGATCGGGACAAATTCTCCACCTTTGAGAAATTGAGGTTCTATGCTATATTGTTGGAGAATCCCGCAATGGGAATGAGGTACTGTACATTGGACTGTTGGTTGCAAAAAGGTGCTTGAACAGAGCTACAGCCCATTATGGGCCCAAACAATAATACTCAAATGTTTGGGCCCATAACGGGTTGTAGCTCTGTTTGAGTGACCGGAAGCTTGTCTTCATATGGGAATCTCTCCTTACAACAACCTTAGACCATGCAATACTTCCACTCTTGACCTGCCCAACATATGGATTGCCCTATACAAATGGTTAAACAGCAATTTGCATCGACTATTACACTGTTAATGTGGATCTGCATCCATGCATTTACCACATCACATCATACATATAACATTGCATGCATAACATTGATTATTTGAAATTTGTAGCTTGCTCATAACAGTTTTAATTCAAAAAATTTTTAATTTAAATAATATGCATTTCATTCTTGTTAGAACATTTGTGTTTGATTTAAAAAATTTTTGTTCCCGTGAAGACAATGAAAATAAATTCGTTGAAAATGCTAGCAAAAAAAATCTATTATTAATGCCATACACAGAATTTTTCTTCCTGATATTAAATATTGAATATTAAAAATTGATCCATTAAATTTCAGGAAAAGTTCAAAATTATTTTAATATGAAATATGTCAAACATTAAATATTTTCATAATAGATGATTGCTAACTGATTTCCTGATTGTCAAAGATATTACATTCTAAAAATACTACTAAAGATATTACATTCCAAAATTAATACTACCATTTTAAATTATTGTAATTATGTTAATTGTAATCTGAGATGTATGTGATGTTCAATACACCAATCAATAGAGTAATTGTCCGAGTTTCATCTTCCACCTGCATTCAAGCATCTTGTCTACTACCTCTAGGAAGTGCCATAAATGAACATGAGTAATTTGCAAGAGCTTGCAGAAGCTGCACAATTCTATAGCAGCAGGAGCTGTAGAATTGACTGCATATGAGGAGTGACAGCTGATATTCTGTAGTGAGCATATGAAGAATTTGAGTATCAGTTGGATGAATATTGTATGACATGAGGTGCATATGTTGAGAAATTGCAATAGGCAAATGTGAAAATTGGACAGTTTTCCAATGTTTTAATATACATGACACCATTTTTGGCTAATAATTAACATAATTACAATAATTTGGTAAAATAGTAGCATTCTTTTTGGAAGACCCTGTATTATAAAGTGATAAATGATACTTTTGTCAGACTAAACTAAATTACTAAGAAAATAAGTGATAAATCTAGAGGACAAACTTCCAAAAAATGCTATTCAATATACAAAAAATTGTTAACAAAGTTTGGAACTTTCTATCTCCTTTTTTTGTTTCTTTGAGAATTTTTTCTGTATTGTAACATTTCAGATTGCCAAAGGATTAGTAAATCTTCTGGTATGAAAATTTTAAATATCTGTCATAATATTTTTTATAAAATAAATATATTTTTAAAATAACTACATTTTATTATTTATTTCACTCTTAGAACCTATAACTGGTGTGATATAAAAAACAAACAGTAAAGGAACATAGGAAGAGAGCAAAGTTTATTGATTTCTCCAATCTGACAGCCATGATTCTGAGATACATCCGTGATGATAAAGTTTGGATTGATATACAGGAGGGACACTTTCTTATCACCCAATCAGATGGCCCGGGCATCCATAATCATTGCTGTAACTCCATCTACAAACAACTGAAAACCCTGTTAAAATCTCGCATGACAGATGATTGGTGTAACAGTGAGAAGGGCCAAGGAAAGGCTATGGCTACCTGCAGAAACAATGTCTCAAAAACCTGGCTCAACTCTCCCTCCCTTTTGAAAGGCACTTATGCCTTCGCATTAAAAGCCCGGCTAGACCTTCTTCCCACCAAAACTAATTTATTTTGATGGAAGAAATTCCCCATCAGCCTCTGCTCCCATTAGTGTTGCCACCTTTTCAAAATCGCTGATCCGGACAGCAGGTCAGGTTTGTTCGAACAGAAGTTCCTGGCACATGCGCAATGTCATTTTACAATGCAAAGAATAACATGCATGCCAGTTGAAAATCAGTTAAAGTTAGGGACTTGCATAGGAGTAACATAAGTAACATAAATTAAGAAAGAACAAGTACAGATAACTTAGTTCTACTGGAGACGTGTACGATTGTACATGCAAAAAAAAAAGGTCAACAGGTTTCGCGCCACACTTCGGCGTAAATAGACTAACATGGCAGAATTGCAGATGAGTTTCAGTGAGTGTGAGTTCTTTCTCTGTTAAAATAGTGTAAATTTGTAAAAATATTTGCAAGAACTTTGTTTCATCGTAATTTCACAATTTCTACAAAATTTCTGGACAAAATTAATAGTTCACCCAGATAGTGAGTCGATTCCCGGACTGTCCGGGTGAAAACTGGATGGGTGGTAACACTAGCCCCCATTGTGGTGAATGCGAAACAATTCATCATATTCTCTCAAAGTGTCACCACTATATGCCTCTCAGATGCAAGCTGCACGACAAAATTTTGACTCAGATAAGCAAATGGTACATTACAACAACAATGGCCCTGGCGTCACGGTTTGTATCGACAAGTCTATTGACAAGGTGGGTGATGATAACCTATGCCCTGATATTGTTATATGTGACAAGATGGAGAAAAAGATCACCATAATTGATCTGACCATCATGAGCCAATACATGAAAGAATGCCTCAGCACCTCCCGCCAGAATAAAATTGAGAAATACCATCACATAAGGGACCATTTTGCTGCAAGAGGATACTGGGTTGTCAATAATGCAGTTGTGTTTGGCTCCCTGGGAGGGGCTGATTCCCATAACACAGAGCTTTTTAAACTCTGTGGCTCTCCTGTTAAATATTTGGTCAAAATGCATAAATTTATTATAACAGACATTCTTAAATTCGTGCATAAAATATGGGGACAAAGATGCGGCCCTCGGCATTGGGCAACTTTCCTCTGTGATTATAGGATATTTATTGTTTGTTTTTTATATCACATCAGTTATAGGTTCTAGAGTGTAGTATTTAACACATCCTGGTATTTTGCGGTGTAGTGTAATTTTATTATTTAATTATGATTAACAACTTATTTATAAAAATAATGCAGATGAAAAAGGCATGATTTTCATCAATGAGAGAAGAATTAGTTTAATTTGTATTCTGCATATTACTGTCTCAAAAGTTGTTTTAATAAACTCTAAAGAAAATTTAGGTTTGTATTATTAGTTAAAATGAAATTCTGGAATTAATTTTATTCTTACAATTGGTAAAATATTTTGTATTCAAATTTGTTTGGATAGGCTTTATTCAATTCAAACAAATGGGGAAAAAATGTGAAAAGACAGCAAATTTTATTTGTATTTAGTCTTCCATTTGTATTATTTTAAACTGTATTTTAAATGAAGTAAATATTTAAATTCTTGGCAGATTGTATTTAATTTTTTTTAAATACAAAACTTCACAAACTTCTTTGCTCTCCTTATGTCTTTTAATTAAGCAACAGTCCGAAACAGAATTCTTGTATGTGGAGATAACCTTTCCTTTGAATCTATGGCCCCACAACATCATGTAAATTCTGTTTTCGACTGTCGCTGAATTAAAAGATGGAAGGAGAGCAAAAATTTTTGTATTTAAAAAAAATAAAATGCATTTTATTCCTTGATTTCTAAATTTTTACTCATTGTTATTGAAAAATCCTTGGCTAGAATTGTGTTGTTTTTCAATCTATATAAATAAAACTAATGATCAGTCTGTCAGCTTTGGTGTTTGTTGCTGCATCATGGGAAAATGTCTGAACATATTTTACTTCATATTTTAAATCTGTTGATTCAGGAGAAGGTTTAAACATACATATGATCTCAAATTCAACATTATATAAATTAAACTGTAATGGAATTCTGATTCTTTGTGTATGTGTTCACTAGATGGCGACACATCACATATCAATCAGCTATTGCCATCTTGTGATTATCTATAAGAAAGTTGTACTATTGAAGTACAGTAATACCCTGAACTTACGCAATAGGTGGGACCAAGCGATAACTGCGTAAGTCGAATTCGTGTAAGTCGGGGTATAATTTCGCAATTTGTGTAAAATCCAAATCGGATGTATGTAAACTAATAAATGTTCTCGTTAATCTTATCTTATCTTTTAATTCACTCACGGTTACAAGAAATCACATAGAGTCTCTCGAGTCTTCGTAGATATAACAAACACAGAAATAAATAACACAAAATAAATTGTAGCTATGTGTCGATTCTGCACGACACGTCCAAACCTGTAAGCTGAACAATAATGTGGTGGGAGTGAGTAATCAAGAGTTGCTTGGTGCTCAAACAAAAGACGAATCGACGAGATTTGAAAATCACGTAACTCTGGGTTCGCGTAAGTTGGGGTAGCATAAGTTGAGGTATTACTGTATAGTATTCTGTTTGAAGAACTAATGTTAAAAAGTAATTAGTGAGAAATTAGCAAAACATGCAAGAAGTTGGTAAAAGTGATGTCACTCTACTAGATGGCACTACATATATGCATAGTGGATTTTTCAAAACATTTTGTCTTATGTTCAGTTACTTAGGCCTGACTATATTGGTATAAGCTTTATTTAAATAGAAGATTGATTTAACAGAATTTAAGAGAATTATTAAAGTCAAAATAAGAATGTATGTATGTTAGCTAAAGAGTTCTATATCATTCAAAGTATCCAACCAAATTCGGCACAAATATTCTTTGATGCCGTAGATAAAATAGTGTGCAGGTCCTCAACACCCATAAAACCCATCCCCTTTTGATGTAAGCCCAAGCAATTTTTTTTGTTTTGTTTCATTATTATAAATGCTCAGGTCAATAAATGTACATTTTAGTTACTAAGACTTGTTTTTATCACCCTTTTGCAACCCAACCTTGTTAATCTCCTTCAAAAGCGTGAGCAATGCCAGGCACATGCAGCTAGTATAATATAATATTATCATTTTGTGAAGTAAATTATAATAAACAGTATTTTCTGTTTTCACTATAACACCACAATATCTTTAAAATTCAGTTTAACATTTTAATCAAATGAGAAATATANCTCCTTCAAAAGCGTGAGCAATGCCAGGCACATGCAGCTAGTATAATATAATATTATCATTTTGTGAAGTAAATTATAATAAACAGTATTTTCTGTTTTCACTATAACACCACAATATCTTTAAAATTCAGTTTAACATTTTAATCAAATGAGAAATATATACAGTATATATATATATATATATATATATATAGACAGCAGCACCTCCAGATTATAAAAAAGGGGGATCATATGTACATTACCTGTATATACATATACATACAAGAAAGACTTTGGCCATACATGAGGTGTTTAGCCGGTGGAAAAGATGGTAAGGGAAAGGGGAGGGGAAGAACAAGGGAGAGGAGCTAGATAGAGAAAGATAGGATCCCTCTGAACAGCATACGTATGGCTACAGTACTCTCTATGTTTGATGTTGGTGTGCAGTTTTTAGGCTGCAAGGCCATAGTCCCCTGAAGGGTCTAAAAGAAAACCTGAGTGTAGCAAACACCTGCACCCACCAGTGGCCGAGTGGTCTCCGTTGCTGCTCATAGCGGTGGTGACTGGACCCTAAACACTGGGAAGTTCGGTCGTGGGTTCGTGCCACGATCGGACAGGCTGGCTGCTTGGAGTTTTCCGGGTTTTCTCCTTGCCAATAATGACTAAATAGGAGGCCAGTTCCCCGTAAAAGTCCTCCCGGAAGGCATTCTTTCCCCGCGCGCGCGCGTGACACATCATTCAAGGAAGAAGGCAATGGCAAACCACTTCCTCAACTCTTGCCAAGAAAACTACATGGACAAGGAAAGACTTGTCCATGCAGTCACCAGGAGTCGACGACGACTTGATGGAACTTAACAAAGCAAACACCTATGATTCACTGCAGCCATGAATAGCTAGGTGTAGAAGTTAATGCTAATAAAACTGAATGTGAGTGCAAATCTTAATACTACTTAACAGCTAGACAGACAGCACAAAAAAAAACAAACGAACACAGTGACAAAGTAGATGAGACAAACAGACGGACAAAAGACAAACACGCAAGTCCCAATTTTTTATTTATTTATTTTTTTAGTTTATTTTATTATTATTATTTTTTTTTAATTAAATTTAATTTATTTATTTTATTTTTAATTTTAATTTTAATTTTTTTTCAAACATTAATTTACTCACTAACTGATTAACCTACCATAACCTAGGATGAACCTAACCAGAAATCAAGCTAAGAGTCCCTAATATAACTTACAACTATGACTAACTTAAACTAACCAAATTTAGACCGAAAAGAAGACGGAACATAAGAATTAAAATACAAAGTTGAAAGCAGCTATATACTGACAGTTGAAACAAAGGAAGGGAAAACTAATTGCCATTTGTTTCTCCAGAGTGAGTGTTCTCAAGGGCCCCACTAAGAGATATAAATGCGAGTAGATGATGGATCATTGTACGCGTGTGAATGAGTTGATGCAGGTTACAAGATTAGTTGTACCCTTCAAGAATAGCAACTCTTATTAAACTATCCCTAATGTGATTGCACCTATTGCAGCAAAAAACTAGGTAAAGTGGTGTTTGGTCTTCCTGAATACCAGAATAGCATTGTGGATTATCCCCAAGGTTAAATCTATGCAAGTTGCTGTGTCCTGTAAGTAACTAAGTGAGGGTGTAACTAGGGTAAAAGTAGCGAAGAATCACTGCCTTCGGGATGAAAGTGTAAGTGAGCCTACCATGGTGTCACGGTCTCAGCTGTCTTGCCAGAGAATGAAGATTTGCTTCTTGACGTGATTGTTGATGTATGAGGTAGAAATGTAACTGAAAGTACTAGTGACTGAAGACTTTGCAGCTTGTTTGGAAAGATGGTCAGTGGTCTCATTGCCAAGAACCCCCTCATGACCCAGGACCCATTAGAAATCTATTCTACTGTTGTCTAAGTGTCTGAGAATGTGGTGATAGATGGACGAGTTTTAAGCGGCTATCAGACTTCGCAATCTTGTGTAAAGCTACCCTACTGTCAGAATAAATGCGATAATTTAAGTAGTGTCTGTTGTCCTTCCTATGCCTAATGTGAATTAAGCTCATAAAAATAGCTAAAGTTTCCGCCTGTGCTATTGAGCAGTGTGTAACTAGACAGAAGCAAGTGTTGTGAAGTTTGTGGCCCAAGTCGGAGTAAACTACAAAAGCGGTACCCACATCGTCATCCATCTTGGAACCATCAGTGTAAATCCTAAACATGGGATGATCATCTGGATCTTCGAAGTAAACGTCAGGGGCAAGCTGATGGGAAGGGTGGTAATCATAAGTCAGGAGGGTATTTTTGTCAATGCTGAATTTTTTGATATAATTGATATCATTGATCAAGGTCAAACTGGGGGAATTCTTACCTACTCTAATCATTTTGTCGACATCCAAGTCGCTTTAATCTGGCCAGGGTAAGGTGCCAAGCTTTTCCTGCCCAATAATGCATTTAATTTCTAAGTCGATAGGGGTCAACCCTGACATTACCAAAAGGGTACTAGTGGGTGCAGTCAGTGGTGATATTCGAAATATTTAACAAAGGGTTCGCTAACAGAAAATTTTTCCTTAACAGTTTTTTTTCGATCAAATGGTGCATTAGCAACATTAGTGCAAAAACTGACCTTAAGATACCCATATAAATAAAAAAGATTCATTTGCAAAATTAAGTTAGTTAAAATTTAACATTGTTTATGCCAGAACTATATTTTTTTTTATAAATAATGGAAGTTTTGGTTAGAAATAAATACAATACTTTTTCTTGCAATATATCTAATAATAGACAGATGTCATTATCTCTCTAAATACAATATCTTTTTTATTTCGCTGTCGATAGCCCGACACATGTTCCACAGCCATCTTGTATTTTCTCGTGTGCGTGGGATTGTGGGATCTCTCTTATGACTGGATCTAGTTTCAAGAACTCTCTTGAGTCAATCGTGATTGAACCTCCCTCGACCATTTCAATCTCGACTGAAATGGTCGAGGGAGGTCGCACCAAGGCAAAAGGGGTATAGGTTTCTAGTTTAGTAGTGTTACAGAGTATAATACATATATTTTAATATATTTTTTAAAAGAAACAAAACCACTGAGAAATGTTACATGTGTTTAACAAGGTTCAGAAAACTTTGAAAATGTTAACAACGGGTTCAGCTGATCCTTTGCGAATCCGCTGAATATTACCACTAGGTAATATTCAGCGGATACAGCCTTACAAATGTGGAGAGCTACAATCATTTATATATACTCTGTATATACACATACAGGTATCTCTTTATTAATGCAGTTAATTAATTCCTCAATGCTGCCACATATATCAAAATTGTATTAATCAAATACAGTGGTATCTCAGTACTCAACTGAACAATCATGACCTGCTAGAACAAATTTTTGGTTAATAAGAAATATTTTTATTTTAATTTTGTCATCAGTAAAAAGTTTTCTGTGATAAAAATGAATAACTAATTTTAAAATAAAATGAAACCTTAGTGCTCCCTTGGGAATTAGGAAAAGGACAACCTGGTGATAAAGTGGGAAGCATGTATTCCAATTGCTCCAATGTATACTGACAAATACCGGATGACTCTGTATACTGAAATATGTTTTCAATCCTAATCGGATCTTCTTCAGGTTAAAATGTTCTAGCCATGGAATGCTTAGAAGAACAAGATATAAAATTTAAACTTAATATATAAATTTCACATAGTATAGAAAATTATACAAAGGTTGATAATTAATTATATTAATGTAAATTATTGTAAGAAATACAGGAAATAAAAAAATTAATAAAAATATGCAAAAACTCAATATTAAACAATTGTGTGTTTGCAAAATTAACTGTAACTGGATTACTCCTATCCTATATTTCCTTCAGATTATCCTGACCTATGATAAATGCAATCATTTTTTTCTTCTTTAAAGTTTATGTACATGTTTTTAATTTCTGATTTGTGAATTTTGAGTGCTTGCAGTGTTCTGAGGTGGTTGGTATGCTGGAAATGCTGATAATAGTGGCTTCATTGAGCTTCACATGCACATTGTTTTTGTGGTATTATAATGATTACAGATATCCAGTTTTAAGATTCTACATACTCTCTGCTTTATTAGAAATCAACTTCTAGAGTATTTTTGGACTCATTGCAAATTTGTCTTTTGGAATAAACATTAAGATTTACAAAATCTTATCATGTTTATTCCAAAATTTTCTTTAAAGAATGTAGTTTCAACATTCAGAAATTCAGTTCATTTACACTTGAACTTCTATTGAAGAGAAATTCTATCTCTTCAAACCCAAATGGATGCATTCAAATACAAACTGAAGTTCTAGATATTAAAACTATTTTACAAAGATAAAATTTTGTAAATTATATATGCTTACCCCTGAAGATGGATTTATAGTCAGTATGACAGTACTTGGATTATTGTTTAAGCCTCTATTGTAGATTAAATTTTCTAGAATTTAATCTTCGATAAAGAGGCTAGTGGCTATTTTTGAATTTGAGTCAGATAAGTCTTTTTAGCAATAGATTATAGTATTTTTTTCGTTAATGAGATAGTATTTATTCATATAAATTTCAAAATATGAAATGGAATAAGTTATCTGTATTAAATGCTTACTTTCAGGTAGCCAACTGTTTAAATTTTTTTCACAAAGGAATGTTTTCATTTTGTTTTAGGACAGTTTCAGCTTTTTAATGAACATAAGTCACTGTTCCAACTGAAGCTGTCCTGAAACAGGTTGAAAACATTCCTTTGTGGGAAAAATGTAAACAATTGGATATCTGAAAGTAAGCATTTAATACAGATAATACTATGGAACCAGAAACATGAGGTAATATTTGACGGAATAAGTTGTTTGAAAATATTTTAAACAAATCGGTAATAAAATATCTGCCTTTAAACAAAAGTATTCTATAAGAAAATATAAATATTTTTTTTTATTTAGGAGAACCTGAGTTTAAATATGTTGCAAATATGCACGGAAATGAAGTGGTTGGAAGGGAAATGCTACTTTTACTTGCTAAATTACTTACGGAAGGGTATCAGCGAATTCCACGAATTACTTCCTTGGTTGATAATACTAGAATTCACATCCTCCCAACTATGAATCCTGATGGTTATGAAAAAGCTAAAGAAGGTAAAATAATTTCTTATATTAAAATTTATGATGTGAGCATTTCTTTACTATATTTCAGATTTATTTTTTAATAATATTTAAATAAAATACTCCTCAAATATTTTAACCAGAGTGCTTCTATTTTTTGAATCGCAAACATTTTCGTTGCCCCTCCTGGACTCTTCTTCAGTCTTTATCGAATAGGCCGTTACTGTTCAAATAAACATTTGATCTGAATTTTTTCCGAACACTATCATGTGAAATCGTTCCATAGTTGTATTGCGCATGCTCCATAATCATCTCTTTAAATGCTGTTATCCAGCAAAATCTGCCATGCTACAGATAGGGCCATTTCCTCCTTATAATTAATATACGTACCATTTATTCCCGCCTTAAATATCTCCATGGCTTCTATCCATTTTAGTTGTTGTGAGTTGGAGTTGGTTATAATGATTTTCGCTGCATGCAGGTTCGCCGTTATTTCCTGTTCCGAAGCGTATGTTGCTAGGGCCGTTGTGTTTCTACCATGCTGTATGTCTGACTCGTGTTCTTTTAATCTCACTTTTAACAAACATTTCGTGGAACCAATATATGTCAGTTGTCTATCGCACCTGTTATCTTCTAGCGGTACTGTGTATACTCCTGGAAGCCTTTCAGGGTTTGGCAGGTCTTTGTCATTAGTTAGTATCCTGAAAACAGTTTGACATGTTTCAGCCGTTATTAAAATGGTACAGTCTTATCGGTATTTAGGTATAACCATTGGTACTCGATTAGGTATTTCTGACCATGTTGAAGAGGTGACAACAAAAGCTGTGGCTCATTTTTGTAGACTGCAGAGTCTGTTGGGCTCGGGGTGGGGGCTGCGGCTTCCCTCCCTGAGGACCTTGTACAGGCTACTGTTTGTCTCCATTGTCACCTATGCCGCTGGTGTGTGGGGCGGCGTGCTGGGCCCCTCTCACAAGAGGAAACTCTTAAAAGCACAACGAGTAGTATTACTCATGGTTACACGGGCTTACCGAACCACCTCGGCAATGGCATTGCAAGTTCTTGCAGGTGAACTACCCTTAGATTTAGAAGTTCGTTTAGCATATTTTAAATCGTTAATGCGTGCAGATATTCCTTTCACTATTGGGAGTTTGAATTATCCCACAGATTGTTTTGGTTTAAGGGAAACGGTAGTTCGGAGATTGATTAGGAAACAGTTGAACATAGAATGGGATAACAGGTGGATAGCTTCCGATAAGGGAAGAGTGACTGCTATATATTTTCCAACTGTCTCGGAACGACTCAGGGCACATTGGGTGCAACCTGACTTCTTTGTAAGTCAAGTAATTACTGGTCATGGCGATTTTAGGGCCAAATTATATACTTTTGGGTTGGTTAGTGATAATCTTTGTGAATGTGGATTAGAGGATACGTTAGAGCATTTTGTGTTCACATGTCCATTTTTGCAGCATATTCGTCAGAAATGTATTTATTTACAAGGGAATTCTAATTTTGCAAACTCATTGCATCGGTTCGTAACTGATTCTTTAAGATATATTCGGGTTTTTAAAATTTTACACGAAATGTTTTTAGAGAGGATGAATTTTAGAAGTGTATATAGGGTTTAGATTCTTTATATTTCTTTATTGTCCGGTTATTTTATTATTAACTTTACAGGTTTTGATATATAGTTTTTACAAGTTTTTATCATGTTTTTTCTTGGGTATATGTTCTGCTGAGAAGTCTTTGACATGTGCAGCAGATAAAGTATAGGACTTCCAGGGACACTTGTATGCAATATTTATGCCTCGTCGTTTGGCTATCATGTTGTAGATTGATTTCAGTATTGGATTATATGTGATAGGCATCCTCTCTTTTTCTTCCTCATGTATATTCAATGGTGGCCCTGTTTGATCAATGGGTTTTTGGGAAACCTCATGTCTTTTAGACAAATTTTCGACTAGAGTATTACATCCATGGATACAACAACATGGATAGGTTTGAGGAGTATTTTATTTATATTTACCGGTGTGTAGAGAGATTGTAATAGTATTTGATTGCTTATTGTTCTCTTTAAGATTGTTGAAAGTGGGCATAACATTAGTTTGGAGAAAACATATGAGTTAAAATGAATATTCAGAATGTTGCATTTTCACTCGTGTTTTACATGTTTTTAGTAATATTTTATCTTACTTGTATCATATTATTTTATCATGATTTTTATTCTTAATTTTTTATATTTTAGATTTTACAGTTTTTATTAGTTTTATTTATTTTAATCATCCAATTGTCACCTACAATGTAAATTATATTTCTCCAGATGTGTAAAAGATAGGACTGATAGGGCAAATACATTTTTGTTCTTTTAGTTAATAAAGTCTGTCTGATCAATTACCTATGAGTTCCTGTGTGATAAGTTCTCTAAAGCAATTTATGTTCACTTTCAACTACTGTTTAAAAATTTTATCAAAATTAATTTAATAATTAAAATGCTAAGTAATTTGGCCTAGAGTTAGTCATTAGCATCATCTCTTATTAAATTTAATAAGAGATGGTGCCTAATGCCTATCTCTAGGCCAAATTACTTAGCATTTAATTATTAATAGTAGCAATAATATTGCCTGATCTAATCTGTCAATTGTTTGTCTTTAATATATTGCCTCCCTATTGTATATTTGTATACCCAACTAATGTGGAATTAATTATGTCATTTGTTAAATCAATAAGGAGGAGGAGAATGGTAGGGAGGGACAGGGATAAGAGAAGGGAGGGCCCTTCTCTTATCCCTGTCCCTCCCTACCATTTCCCTCCTCTTCCCATCCTAAACCTTCTCCTTTCTCTCACTACCTCATCCCCCCTTTCTTCCTTAACGGCTATATCTTTAAGTCTGGCCTTATCTTTAACTACATGTACTGTATATGTCTTTAATACAATTAATGGACTTGCAGATGTTGATTTTTCCGTTTTATATGAATTCCATGTTGTACGAGTCACTTAGATTTTACAAATACGTGAGCCATTCACAGCCTGGCACGGGTATTTGTAAAATCTAAGTGACTCGTACAACATGAAATTCATATAAAACGGAAAAATCAACAGTGTTATAGGGGGTCGACTGTATTTGTATATCTTTCATATGTTTTATGAAATAAAATTTGAAAAAGCAATTGTAACAAGTTTTAAAATTTGTTAAAACATTTTTTTTTGTTAATTCTTTTAAAATTGTATCTTTAAACAAATTAAAACTGTTAAGAATTTATTTAAATACTAGCTGCAAGGACCCGCTTCGCTGGGTTTTTATTTGTTCATACATTTGTATGTAATATAGTTTTTTTATATATATAAAAGACTGTTTTTCTAAGTAATCTAGAATCTAGCTGCAAGGACCCGCTTCGCTGGGTTTTTATTTGTGGGCAAAAAGTAACGATAGTGAAGATTAAGATAATTACATTATAGCCAATCTTACCCGTTTTTACAAAATGCAAGAATTAGGTCTCCTGTTTCCAGACGTTTTCAGAGAATTTTTACATGAGCATAAAAATATGTTCGATTTCCCGCAAAAGCGCAAAAAACCGCCTGTAAATCTTGCATGCCGCTTTATATTAACACTTCCTGGTCCCGATTCTATTTCTGAACGTCTCCTGTTCATGTCCAATCAAATGAACTATTTTCAATGTTTCTGGAACACTATTTTCAATGTTTCTGGAACGTTTACGATAGTTCTATAATCGAACCAATATTCGAATTTTATGTTCGAATTTAATTTGAATATTGTTCGAATTTGTTCGAACAAATTCGAACATCATTGAATTAAATTCGAACAAAACATTCGAAATAGAAAGCCACTTTCAACCACTTTTAAGCCCATATCTCCCGCACCCTTATAGCTATCGAGACACAACCACCCCTATGCACGAATGGAGACTTGGGGCTACTACCACATACAAACACTATTCACGTGCGATGTGTAGTTTTGGCGGAAAAGTGAAATATAGGGACATACATATCCATTTTTATATATATTTATATAGATATAGATAATTATTTTTAGCAAGGATATTACTTCTATTATTATTTATTTATTTTTTAATAAAATATTTTATTTTAGAATAACTGAATAGAAAATTGTCAAATAAATTTAACAATTTTATATGCAAAAATAATATAATTTGAGGATTTAAAGGCTTAAGAGAAGCTTTTCAGTCTTTTGTATATTATGAAATAAAAATAGATTCAACAAAAATGGCAAGAGTTTACATCATTATCTTAAAAGATTATAAGAAAATTTAAATACATACAGTGGATGTCATGCCAGCAATTTTTCTCTTGAGTTAGATTATAAGAAAAACAAGATATATTATTTAGATAATATAGTAATGCCATTAGAAATACATATGGTGAAATTTGGACAGATATAATGTAAGGGACTAATTAGACTTTAATCAGTGTAACTTTGCATTTCAAACCACAAATAATTATGGAAGATTTTGTTATAAAGTCTTTGTTAGTAGCTTGGGTAGTAAGAGTCAATGATTGCAAAAGATGAAAAGTTTAATTGGTTATCAGTTAATGGAAGCCCACCAGTGGCTGAGTGGATAAAACCACTGAACATTGGCATTTGTTGCAGATTTGTGTCTCATCAGTAGGCTGGCCATGTAGAGTTTTCTTCCATGTTTTCTTCACATTTGTAACATCTAAACAGGAACCAGTTTACCATAGAAAATCCTTCCTATAGGCAGATTGCCATTTTCCTACCAAACCATCTGTTATCAATTAATGATTGCATTGAAATTTTAAAATTTTATTAAACTTCTTTTAGTTCTCTTATTTGTTGTAAATTTGAACAAAGTGAAAGATCAAGAAAAAGAGAACAAAATCAGTCTCATTTGGTGGAATCCATCAATGACCAATTGCTACAACCACTTAACACTGGAACACCTCATCATGAACTGGCTGCATGGAGTTTTCTGGGATTTCTTCATGTGTCTAATAGTTAAATACAGGCAAGTTTCCCATAGAAAGTCCTCCTGAAGAGGCACCTCCTTTGCAGATTGCATTCCCTCATCTCATCAATCCAATCCAGTTTAATCTTTTGATGGACTAGTATCACTCTCTTAATTCCATCTAGAGTCAACTACAAGAATAAAACTTCAGTTAACATTTCATCATTAATTTACTTTAGACATGTTTCACTTTTAGTTCTGTAAGTGCAACTTGTTCAATACTAGAATATCTTTTGGTAATACAGTGGAACCTCGGTATACGACCTTAATCTGTTCCTGGTCTTTGGACTTATACCAAATAGGATGTATACCAAACCAACCTTTCCCATAAGAAGTAATGTAAAAATGATTAATCCATTCTCATGTAAAAAAGGTGGCTGGCTTGAAACGCCTCACTTTCCTGGCTAGTTCCTGCTTGATTTTTTATGAGATCAGCATGTATCTTTTTAGCTTTCTCGCAAATAATTGCTTTCGATATGCTGTCGCCAGCACACTGTTTTTCAGTTATCCAAAGCAAAAGCAATTTCTCAACACGATCTAATGTCTTCGATCTGTGTTTAGAAATTGATTCGCAGCGTTCGCTTTCGCAACATTAGCAAATTTAATAATGTTTTTATTTTTCACGATTGTCGATATCGTCGTTCTCGGAATACGGAATGCAACAGTTAAATCTCGAACACGCGTGCCACCTTCACATTTCTCAACAATCTCTTTTTTCAGTTTCATTGTGATTTTAGTCATTTTTTTATTTTTCTGTTGCCCTTCTGCAATTTATGATTAATAAAAGTAATAACATTTTACTTACTAATTAAAATAAAAAGAAATTTAACAAAGTTATAAACTGTGGCACCGCGAACGTCTAGTCTGATCTAATACACTGATAGTGCTACTTGTTGGCGCGTATAATTGAATTAAGTCGTATACCGAATAAAAGTCGTAAACCGAGCAAAATTTGTTTTGTCCAAAGAGGACGTATTCCGAATTGGACGTATTCTAAAGCAGACGTATACTGAGGTACCACTGTATTTTAGTATTGAACAAGCATTAAATTCCAAAAACAAACTTTTCCTATTTTTGTTAATATTTGTAGGAATTAAGTATTAGTTAACTTAAATCTAAATTTAATATAAAAATTATTTTTTTTGCATAAACCATTTTAAAGGTTTTATAATTAATAAAACTTGGAACTAGGCCTATATTTATTACTTTCTTGGCTGTTATGTATAAATAACAATGGAAAGTATGGAAATTGTGTCAAATTTGACCTTCCAAGTCTTCCTTGCAAATCTCCACATTTTGAGACCTTCTGAATCCAATAAAGTAAAAAAAAATGCAACAAAAATTGTGTGTATGTTGGCATCTATTTTGCTTAATATCTCAGGATGGGGGTAAAGATTAAGAAACAAAATTTGGCATGATGGCTTGTATATGAGGGGTATTGATGCTATTAAATTTTGGTGGTGAAAGATCGAGAGTGTGGGGAGATAAAGGGTATTATGTATCTCAAGAGGGTTAGGACTTAATGAAGATTTTATTTGTTTTTAACATTTATACTCTTTTATAAAACTCACTCCTACACTCAAAATTAAGCTTTTTGCCATTTTATAGTAATTAAAAATATAAAAAGTTTTTATAACAAAATCTGATAACAGATGGCATCACACAGTTTTATTTTTTTCTTAACCTTTCAGCAGTAGGATAGTCAGGTATGGTGCTATCCCAAAGTAGCAGAGAATAAACATTAAAGTATTTTTCCATGTGTTTTTTTTTTGTTACCGTTTCGGAAAAAAGATTTTGTAAATAGTTAAACAGTTATGTCTAGTAAAGAAAAGTCTTTTTTTATTCTTACATAATTCATTTTTTATGTGAATTTTTTTATTGCGGTAGTTTTTGGCAATACTCCCAAAAGAATTTAATGGATATATTCGTCCCTCACCACTGCCACATGATTGCCCTGGACGAATATATCCGTCCTTCATGCTGAGTGGCTAATAATATGTTATTTTTTTTTATTAAAAATTAATAACAGCTGGGAAAGTTACACAACTCTTACTGCTAGATTTTTTAAATATATCTATGAATTCTGTTTGTTAAGATTCAGACATTTAACTTTTTTATATTTAAAATGATTGTAGCTCCTGAACCACCTATATCATTTTAAATATAAAGATGACTAAATATTTGGTAGCCCTAAAAAGCAGAATTCATAGATGTACAGTAGACTCTTGCACAGAGGAATGCCAGATTACTGAGAGATAAAAGTCATCAGTTTAATTCTTTTTTAAATTTAATGTCACATGTTTATTGTCTGTAGTAAACATTTAACATTAAACGTTTCTATTTTAAAAACAAACAAGAGAAGTGTTTGTATACAGTAAAAAAAATTTTTAAATGAAATCCAGCACAATTTGAATGTTGCATCTTTTACTCAGTATAGTCACTCTGAAAAATGTCATGGAATGAAGATGGTCATTGATGGCATGCTTTGTAATGCATTCACTTAACAAGTGTTGTATTGGTATTGCATGTGTCTGATTGTTGCGTTATGTACTGCAGGAAAATGTTGGCAGTATTTTAGTGCTAGCAGTGTCAGAAATCTTCATTCTCTTTGCCTCTGTGGTGTCTTCTTCCTCATCACTTTCATCCTGTACATTTTTGATGATTGTTGATTGCATGTTGATTGTTTTCCATTACTTCAGTATAGCTTTGGTAGAATTTTTTTTCATATTCATCCAATAAGGAGGTAAGAATTGCATGTAGATAGCAATACTGGGACTTGATGTAGTGATCTAAAATATAGTCTTTAGATCACTACATCAAGTCTGCCACTTTCCACATTTCTAAATCAAAACTGAAACTCATTCACATGTGAAGTTTCAGATTCAATAAGTAGCATCACACTAGATGGCCATCCACACATGACACTCTCCATTTAGATTATAACTGGAGGGTGCTGAATTGAGAGACTGGATTATCAAGGGCCAGATTAGCAAAAGTCTACCTCTGTATAACATGACACTTCTATAGTACGGATTCACTCTAACATGGTTTGAGAATTGGTAAAACCCTCATACAACATGAAATGTAATAAAAACTATTAAAAGCAAACTTTATCTAATTTGAAATTAGGGAAATCCCTGTACAACAGTTCAATAAATGTGATAAAGCTTTTAAGTGTGAAAGATACCTCATTTGACATTTTTCATTCGAGCGCATACATACTATCAGATTTTTCTGCATAATTTTCATGAACTATTAGTATGGTACTTAAGTATGTAAATTTTCTTTTTCTGCTTTCTGTCGCTATGTGTGGTCCTTCTCGAAACTTGTTTCAGTGTTGCCAGATCTCGACGCTTCTGCTTTTGGTGTTGCCAGATGTTTTTTCCTTATTCCATACTTGCTTTATTCCATCACTGGTTTTTAGGCATTGAACCATGCCTCCAACCCTTGGGACAATCCACACCTTTACAAGTATACTTTAAGACTTTAATTGTGTCTCTTTTTTGTCTACGTAGATTAAAGTAGCCAAAAAAGTACTGTAGTACTGTACTCAACCTTTTTTAAAGAAATAATAATTAATACATAATTATTTACTTTTATGAATCTGTAGCTCTAAGCTATGTCTGGCAAAAATAAAAAAATGTCTCTTAAAAGACATTTCATCTCCATACAAGCAATTTTTCAAGCAAAATTACAAATTTTAGATTGGCTTAAAAAGGACAAAAAGATATCATATGTTGCCAAATTGTTGGATTTAAATGAAACAACAATATGGACTATAAGGAAAAATGAACAGAAAATTAAAGATTCTGTTATTGCAGTCTGTTCTATCTCCTCAAACATGACATCTCATCCTAGGGCAGCAATAATTGAGCAGATGGAAAAAGTCCTTAGCATCTGGATTGAAGACTGTTCAAAAAAGCAGATTCCACTGAGCACCAATATTATTAAACATGAAGCCTTGAAAATTTACGACTACTTAAAGGAAAATGGAGAAACTGTTACTAATCCAGATTTTGTAACCAGGAAAGGGTGGTTTGATTGTATGAGAAAATGCTTATCACTACAAAAACTAAAAATAGAGGGTGAAAGTGCATCAGCCAATAAAGAAGCTGCCAAAATTTATTCAATGGAATTAAAAAGAATTATTGAAGAGGGTGGATATTCAACACACCAGGTTTTTAATGCTGATGAGACTGCTCATTGGTGGAAAAAATGTCAAAGAGGACATATATTTCTAAAGACAAAAAAGTTGCACTAGGTTTCAAGGTATCAAAAGACCGTGTAACATTACTTATGTGCAGTAATGCTTTGGGTGATTACATGGTAAAACCAATGCTGGTTTATAAATCTCTCAATTCTCGTGCAATGAAAAACCTAAATAAGAGTAATTTACTGGTATACTGGGCAGCAAATAAAAAAGCTTGGGTGACTACTGAATTATTTAAGAAATGGTTTTTAAACTGTTTTGTACCAAGTGTGGAAAACTACTTAAAACAGAAAAATTTAGATTTTAAAGTTCTACTTATATTGGATAATGCACCCATCCATTCGCAAGATTTAAATCACCCAAATATCAAAATAATTTTTTTATTTCCAAATTCAACTGCTTTACTTCAACCATTAGATCAGGGAATTGTAGCTACATTTAAAACCAATTACATAAGGCGATCATTACAATGGGTTTGAAATAAAACTGATGATGAATCTATGGACGTCAAGGAGGCATGGAAACTCTTCACAGTTTTGGACTGCATTAATCTAATAAACTAATCCATCAGAGAAATAAAACTGACGACATTAAATGGTTGTTGGAAAAAAATATGGCTGGAATTAATTTAAAGTAAAAATTTGACTGAGACAGCAGAAAACAGAATGGATGCGGTAGTAGAAATTGATAAGTCTCTAGGAGGAGAAGGTTTTGTTGATATGACTGCACAAGATATCCAAGAATTACTGGTGGAAGAAGAAATTGATGAAGCAGATTTGGTAGAAATGATATCTGGAATCCATGATAACTCAGGATGATAGCACAGGTGAAGACAAAGAAGTTAAAAAGTTTACTCTACAAAGCATAAAGAAAGGCCTAGACTTAGCCGAACAGTTAGTCATATTTCGTAAATGAAAATCCTTCAAATGAAAGGAGCACAAAATTTAAAAGAGAACTTCATAAGTGCTTAGCACCATATAAGGAAATTTATAAAGAACTTTTAACTAAAAGCAAGCGATCTAAAATAACATATTTTTTGCAAAAGGTAGAGCATGGATCTGAAGATAATGCAGAAAAATGCTCAGAGATAAGAATATCTTGCCAAAAAGAAAACGCCCTTGGTTAATAGTGCTTAGTGATGACAAAGAAAACATTGTTTGATTTATATTAATACATATCACTTCTTAAGAAAATTTTAATAAAGATATTTATCTTAATTATGAAAATAAAATAGCATGTTTTTTAATTTTTGGAACCTAACCCCCCTTTTTCATACTAGTTCTTTGTTTTGTATAACATGGATTTGCATAAGATGGTAATTTTTTGGAACATAACTCCCATGTTATATGGGGACTGTATCTCTATACCTCTATCTCTATAAATTTGAATTTATGAAAATACAGTAAGACCTTAATGCTGCCTCAATTAATGCTGATTCGATATAATGTGATCTGCTCAAGGCCTAAAAAAAGCTCAAAATTTATGCTGATTCAAATTATCATGGCATTTCATTGATTGGTATATAATATGATTATTCCCAAACACGAATCAATCAGCAAAAAGTGGCAATTTGTCATAGCACCATACTTTCCTTAAATCTATGTTTGTTTGGTGACGTTTTGAAAATAATATAACATTGTGGATGCCACAGGCAATATCGACTTCACTTGGCAAGAATTAACTGATATGCATGGCCGAAGTGTGGAAGAAGTTATGGCTGAAGGTATCCAAAAATTCTCAATGAGAAGAGCCTATCACTGTATCGTTAAGTTGACCAATTGTCTATGTCAGTGTTTTTCAACCTGTGGGTCGCGACTCCCAGGTGGGCCGCAAAGCCATACTCGGGGGGTCGCGGATAAAAGAAGAAGACAAGTGTTTGTAGGTCCTACACTACAATAAAAAAACTACAATCTCAGTGAGAAGGCTGTGCCTGTTTATTTAACAGTACAATTAGTTTTTTGATTGATATCTAAATCTCAACAGAAAGAAAATTAAATGCATAGTTTTTAAAATCACTAACATAGTTTTAATATGGCCATGGGGGTCGTCAAAATTTTTTAACTTGTAAAGGGGTCACGTATTCAAGAAGGTTGAAAAACAATGGTCTACTTAATTGATATAGCAGGACTAGTAAAATGTAGACAAGCAGGATATTGAGGAGTTACTGCAGGTTTCTGGTGAGAGCCTTACCAACGATGACCTTCGAGAACTGGCAGAACAAGGAATTCTTATAGAACTGGAAAATAATGATTCTGAAAACAAAGAACCCAAAGAATTTCTCTACAGATATCCTTAGTAGTAAAAGTTTGATAACAATAACTGAAATCATTGATCAAATTGTAGTGAATGATCCAGATTTTGAAAGGAGTGCAAAAGCAAGACCAGGCATTTTCGATACGATGTCCTGCTTCCAACACTTGCTTAAGGAAAGAAAAAGTGACAAATGAAACTACATGACTTTATTGCAAAAGACGAATTTTAGAAGAGCCAGGACCTTCATCACAAAAAACAAACTTTACATTTCTGTCTGCATATGTTTAGGTGTTATTTAACATATATTATTATTCAAATTAATATAAAAATAACTTAAAATTAAAATCTGTTTATTTTTGGTTGTGTGTTCACCTTTCCCTATTTACTCTGTGTTAAAATGACCTCGTTTAACACTGTTTTGTTCAGCGCTTTGTCATCTAGGAATGTATCCCCCCGCATTAAGCGGGGTATTACTGTACTTGCATATTTGAAAAAAAATTGTATCTAAATTTTAATGTCTACATTTTATTATTTTTTCAATAATCTTTCATAAGATTACTTTATTATTTTTTAGCTATTTTTTTAAATTTCAAAATCTGATATTATATTTTAATTATCCAAATTTTATAGGTGATTTTGATGGAACTGTGGGCAGAGAAAACAGCCATGGTGTCGACTTGAATCGAAATTTTCCAGATCAGTTTCATTTAACTTTAATTAATAAAAAACAGGAACCTGAAACTGTAGCAGTTATGACATGGATTAAAAGCTATCCTTTTGTGTTGTCAGCAAATTTGCATGGTGGTTCATTAGTGGCAAATTATCCTTATGATGACAATCCAACAAATACAGATAAAGTTTATAGTAAAAGTCCTGATGATAAAGTTTTTATAGAACTTGCATCTGCATTTTCAAATGTAAGTATTAAATAAATATTTATTTTGACAAATTAACATCAACTAAATATAAATTTCTTTATACTTATATCTCATTTAAATTATCTGTGAAATTTATTGACAGCATATTGTAATTTGATTTTGTCTTGTATTTTTTAGATTTTTATTTCCCCTAAAGTAATTCTTTGCATACTTTTTGAATTATGCATACATAATTATCCTTACTTTCCATTATCAAGATTCTGTGATTAATTAAAATTAATATAAATAATGTATATATAAGATGTGAAATGAAACCAAACCTGCAATAAAATGGAAGCTTATAAGACAATTAATTTGACAAAAACAGCTCAAAAAATAACAAAATGTTTAACTCGATACCAAAGTAATATTTGCAATAGGCTCACCAGTGGCCAAGCAGTCTTTGTACCCTGAACACTGGGAGTTTGGTTGCGGGTTCATGCCTCGCTTCGACGGGCTGGCCACACAGAGTTTTCCAAATTTTCTCCACATTTGTAATGCCTAAATAGGGCCAGTATATAGTTTCTCTTAAAAGACCTCCTGGAAGACATCCCCCTAGGCAGCTTGTCCAAGTGTTGCATTGCCATAACTTAAACAAACAATATTTGCAATATTTACCAGATGGATAATTCAGTAAATTTTAATTAATAATAATTAAAAAAGCAGAAGTACAATTTTAATAATTTTTTTATTAAAAATTTAATAACACATATTTACATACAGACTGCATTTCATTGAATAATTTGAAGTTTTAATGCATTAAGTACTCCTGTGATCATAAAGTATTGGCGGCCAGGAATGGTTCAATAAAATGCAAGATTTGAATTTATTCATAAAAATTTATTTTGTATCCTTCAAAATAATCTCCTCCCATTGCAATGCACTTATTCCAATGCTTTTTTAATCCTCAAAACATACTTTAAAGTTGTTTTCATGAAATCCCTTCAGGACTTGCAGTGAATTTTGTTTTATGGCATTAAATGACTCAAAATTATGATCATAAAGTGGAAATTTTAGTTGAGGAAACAGGAAAAAGTTACATGGTGTCATATCAGGTGAATGTGGAGCTTGCATAATTGTATTTGTTGAATTTTTTATCAAACCTTTACGAAGAAAAAACAGCATTGTGAGCAGGTGTATTATTGAGGTGCAAAATCTATGAGTTTTCTCATCACAAATCAGGTTATTTTAGGCACATTGCTTTATGCAAATGACACAAAATGCTCAAATAATAATCTTTGTTGACAGTTTGTCCAGTCAGAAGAAATTTGTGATGCACAACATTGTGACAATTGAAGAAAATAGTCAACACAACCTTGATTTTTGACTGACTGACATGGTTTTTTCAGTCTTCAGCTTTGCTTCATCTTTTGAGTGCCATTCACTTGATTGTTGGATTGTTTCAGTGTCAAAAGCATAGATTCATGTTTCATCACCTATAATGATGCATTTTAAGAATGATTTGCCTCAAGAAAGTATTTCCCTGGCCATTTGAATACGTTGTTTTTCGAAATAATTCTACATTTTTGGGACAACTCAGGAAGCGATGGATTGCAAACCCAAATGATCTTTTAAAATTGCTTGACAAATTATGGGTGATGAAACATGAATCCAAATGATATTGGAAGATGTTCGATAACGTCCCTAATTGTTAAATGACAATCATTGAACACCAGATCTTCGACTTGAGCAAAGTGTTGTTTTTCAGTTGAAGTGGAAAGTCTACCAGATTATAATTCATCTTCAATACATTCTCTGCCTTCCTTGTACTACTCAAAAACTCTTGTTTTTGATAGACTATTGCCACCAAAGGCTTTTGCAAAACATTTCCAACATTTTTGTAGTAGTAATTCTATTGCAAAAACAAAATTTAATGCACATTATTTGCTCAATCACACAACATTTTGAAAAATTGATGGCATAAAAGTTCTTTACACAGAAAACAAGTGTTTATGTTTTTGCTTGCAATATTTGCAAACAAAAACAGATGATGACAGAGTGATTTAAGCTTGATGTCAATGAAAATCATACCAAATGATGAAAAAACAACAACACCCTCTTGCATGCATGTGTGAGACTAATCGGGGGTAGGATGTTTACGAGGATGTCCCTCTCCTACCACTTACTCGACTCAAGACCTTGAGGTCTGGTCTCGCTTGTCTAAAGGATGGGAAAAAAGGGTTAGGAGAAAGGAACGTTAGATTCTTTCACCTGTCAGGATCTGACACCAATCTATCAATTTATCGCGGATAGATACGCGGATGGATGGGGAATTATCACGAGCGATCTCGTCGAGGACTTCGGGTTCAGTATGGAGTGGAAAATGTCGGAAGAAACGCACACCAATCCAAGTTCGTTAACAAAATACCTGTTTATTCCGTACATTTATACATAGTTAATAATTGGAATACAAATCCCTCTCGGGTTCAATTCGTATAGTTCATAAAGTAAGGCAAAGTATAAAATAGTCGCGACCCTACCCGCGAGGTTCGAATATTCGAGAGAGAGCTTACACATCATCGCGTGTAGGATAAATACCTCTAGTTATACAGGATGGTGATTTCAGGACGATCTTGGAGTCCGAATCCCAGGCTCGTTAAAATAGTTCGTGAGTCGACGTAAGTCAGCAAATCGTAGAATAGTTCTATCGAGGATGGAGGAGAGGCAGGTAATCCACACACACACACACAGTACAGAACAATAACCTTTTTCCCCCTGTGTCGTCATCGCACTTGTCTTTTATATGGGGGCTCTGTTTTCGAGATGTCCCCCATGTACGTCACAGGTGATGATCTTCTTTGACCAATGATGGGCGAAGTGACAAACTTATGACACAACAGTTAACTCATCTTCTACAGGGAAGTATTGTCGTGGGAACGGAGTTTTTATGAGCGATTTTTATGAGAAAATTTGTCGGTTGTTTTTCCCTTTTTGTGTTAACCCTAACTTTTAATCTAATGAATAAAAATATTCGAATCTTAAATCCGGGCCCTCACACATGCAGTTTTAAATGAACCATTCTCAATACTTTTTGATCACAGTAGTATGCTTATATATGTGTATTTGTGAAGATATTGTTAGACTAGATGTTGCTTGTCAGAGAGATTAGTAAAAACAAGTTAGACTCATGTAACTGGTTATATAACAAAGAAACAAAGAATACATAAAGATTACACTGTCTTGACTCATGGAAGGTCAGCGCTGAAAAGGGGAGAGTGAAACAAGGTCACCGTCTCTAACGGCTCCCCGAGGGGTCAACAGCACTACCTACCTTTTATTACATAACGGAAGAACATTTACAAAACATCGTGACACAATGCATTGTACGTAACGATGTCGTATAACATTTGACAATAATTTTGATTATTGATTCCAACAGATATATCTGTTCTAACTTTTATATTCATTCACTAGTGACTTCATTTTATATTGTAAAGTTTTGTACTTGTTCTTTTGTTTTAAATATTAACAGAACTGCACTCCTGGTGACAAACAGTTCATTTGAAAATACTGTTATGTTTATTGCATGGTAGCTACATCCACAGTGAGTGCTCAGGTACTGTTCCCATGATGCCTCAGCACTGATTGCAATCTGGTGGACTCACCAATAATATTTTACATTTCAAATACAATACATATTACATCTCAAATACAATACATATTACAAATACTACAATATGAAGTTTATTTTATAATATACAGGTTACCCCCATATAACATGGCACTTCTATAGCATGGGTTCACTCTAACACGGTTTGGGAATTGGGTAAAATCATTGTACAACATAAAATGTAATAAAGGGTGCGTTCTTTTATACCTCCACATAACTCCACGAGAGCAATCTAATTGTTTTCATGGCTACTTTGAATGCTCTTTCAACAAATAATCTGTTGAATGGTTAAATTATACAATTTGGACCTGTTTTTGTCTCTAAAAGCTCATTTTAGATTTATAGATTTCTCCATACGATACTATTGATAGTGTGGGCGCCACCATCTTTCTTTCATCATCGTTGCTAAATGCCTACAAACAGCAGTGCACTCCCGTTGCAGAGCGACCGCTATTAACGAACGCACCCACAAACTGTTACCAGTTGATGATGCTCATGCTGAGATCATCATATAAAATGAATAATCCTCTGGTAAAATATTTACTTAAATAATAAATAAGTATTTTACCTATGAAAAAAATGAATAATAAATCTGATTTAAATAAGGATTTAACAGCATGTTTTTTAATTTTTGGAATCTAACCCCTTTTTTTGCACTAGTTCTTTGTTTCGTATAACATGGATTCGCATAACATGGCAATTTTTTGGAACGTAACTCCCGTGTTATATGGGGGTTACCTGTACTCCATAAAAGCATATTTTTCTGTTTATTAATAATTAAATGAATCAAATAAGATTTTTAAAGTGTTTTTGGTTTTAATTTATCCCATTTGATTTCAATTTATTAAAGTAAATTTAACCTTAGAATTATTTCAGAATAAAAAGCCAGTATTTTAAGTTTATTTAAAATTATTAAAATATTGCAACAATTTGTAAATTCTAAATAATATAAAAAATGATATCTTTCTGAAAAAATTAAAAATATCTTTTGTGTAATGATATAATTTTAGAATCATCTTACAATGCATCTTGGAAAATCTTGTAGTCAATATGGATTATTGGGAGAAAGGTTTGAAAATGGAATTACGAATGGAGCTGCATGGTATAGTGTTCCAGGTATGATATTTATTTGTTAAAAGATATGAAAAAAATTAATTTTTTATTCTTTGGAAAATTAATCATATAATTAATTAATTTCCATAGAATAGTTGTGTTTTTTGTTACTCCAGGATCCTCCTCTACTACCGTTTGTTGTTGTTGTCAATGATTTTTTACAATACATATAATGTTTTAATGATATTCATTTTGGACTCTATGCCCTTTTTCAGTCCTCATCAGGGGCATAGAGTCCAAATGAATATTTGTTCTAAATTATAAAAAGTAAATTTACTTTATTGATCAAAAAGAAGCATTCCTGTGTGATTTATTCCCAATAGCAACTTTATGCTAATTCTGAAGGACATACAACTAATTGTGAGAACAGCAAGCAATCAAGTACTAAAAATTTCTTAATTATGCTTAGTCCTGCAGCAGTCATTGGTTCTTTACATGTCACATACCCTTCAGCTGATAGAAAGATTGCAAAACTACAGTTACAGATTTAGCATTACAGTAATAATATTTCACGAATAGTGCTTTATCTGATAATGATAACATGACTACTTGGCTCTTCTTTTTCTTTCCCAAAGGTTCATTAAACTGCTTAGCCATTGTGCTTGCAGTTCTTTTACAGCAGACACCTATGTAATGTCATTTGTGGCAAAGTGCTACCTAGTGGACATAATTGGAAATAATTTTGACATTCTTTTAGAAAAAACCCTCATAATTCTGTGCATTTCAATGCTAATCCTATTACTATTAGTGATGTGCCGGGTATCCGTATCCGTTACTTTTTAGCGGATCTTTAACAGATCTTTTATCTTAATGAATTTCATTACTTATATGAAATTTTAAACATAAGTAGCAATAGCACATTCGTCATTTACTATCGTAAAATATTTCCATATTACACTACTAAATTTTTTTGTCGACATTGTTTTTATTTTAATTTAACTCAACACTCTCCAAAAACACAAACGTAATCTTTGCTATCCCGTGTCACACTAGCCACAAACCAGTGTTTCCCAAAGTGGGGCCCACGCCCCACAGGGGGCAATTGGATTGCTAAGGAGGGCAATTCGAAAATGGACTTGTCCAGAGTTTAAGTTAACCGTATAGCTGCTGTATATGTTAGGGAGACATAAGAATTTTAAAAAGGCTTAGGTGGGGCATAGCACAAAAAAGGTTGGGAAACACTGCACTAAACTATTGTGGCGGTTGGCTATATTTTTGTAAATATTAATTTTAGTTTAGTTTCGTTTCTTCTTTCTACACTTTGTTCTATTGTTCTACTTTCTTCTAGAACTTTCTTATCTATTCCCTGTCCCTTGGGTGGGATGAGCAGTTCCTAGAAATTTGAGGAGCAAAGGTGTAAACAGGAGCCGGAGAAAAAAGAGAAGTGATGTAGCAGGTCATTTGTAAACCGGACGGCAGAGTGTACGGATGAGGTGAAAATACTGGGAGTCGTATTTTTAATGACCGGATAGTTCGGAAATAAGTTCAGAAAAAAGATCCTGTTTTAAGGTCTTTTTGACGACTGTGGAAGGAAAAAATCCTAATTATTGAAGAAGAGAACTGGCCAGTTATAGGAGAAGGACGTGTGTTATCCCACCCAACAGTACTCATAAAGAAACAAGCCGAAAAAAGGGACAAAACCCCAGATATCCCTATTTCTATCTTATCTACCATTTTTTCTGTCTTCTTAATTCTATCCCTTTTTCTGTTATTAGTGTTAAGTAAGTGTTTAAGATTAGTTTTAAGGTTCCGGGTTATATTGTCGTGATCGGGATCTGTATTGTACACGTGCTTTGGATACAGCGAACTATTATTATCGCTGTAATTTCACCTGCTACTGTTTGTATCGTGAAGTTGGAATCCCCCGAAAGAGAATCTGTATAAAGACGCGAAATAGCTTAATTGGAAAATTATATCAATTTTTGTTACTTTATCCTGTCTGCCTTTGTGGTGAATTCTAATTTAGCACACTTTTACACCATAAACAAAAACATGTCGCGTTATTAACGCAAAGTGTCAAATATCGGTCCAAGGTCACACGCACCGGCGCCGACTGAGTACGAAAGTTGAGATCCGCATCTATATCCGTATCCGCGGATATACATTTTTAATGATCCGGCACATCACTAATTACTATACATCCAAAATTTGCTGAAATAAAAATTTTAAAAATGTTTTCAGACTTCTGTTTATCCTGGCAGGGTCTTGGAGTCACTCATTTTTCTGAAGTATCCTTACTTTTCAAGTCATTTTTTCACTTTTCTCACGTTTTTTGGTCATTTTCATATGCTTAATTAGGAAGATGTGGGACCAATCAAAAATGCTTTTAAAGCCAGACGATTTGCTGAATTGTCAAATTTTCTGAAAGAAAATACTTGGCCTGAGTAGGACTCAAAACTGCAACTTCTGCTCAGTGTTGTTAAGTTATAGGAAACAAAAATCCCTTTTACCTACAGGGTCCATACAGACCTGAAAAGTCAGGGAATAAGACTTTTTAGCAGAAAAAGTCATGGAGAATTAGGGAACCCGTAAATACCATGGAATCCATCTGTCACTCTTGCTCACTTTTGATCCAAACATGTCTTTAAATTTGGTTCTTATAGTGAGGTTTACAATAACTGGAGTGACCAAACAAATGAAAAATTTGTTGCATTTATATATCGTAAACTATAAATGATAGCCTCACAATTTAAATATTGTTGGATAGAAGTTTTAGGTCCGTATTTAAAATGGTTGGAAGTGTGCAACTGTGTGGAAAGGGGTAGCAGTTGTGTGTGAAAATGAAAATGGCAATGCAGTGCAGCGTTTGGGCAGTAAAACTTTGGATGGCAAAGAGATAGAACGTTGAAATCAGTGTCAATTTGTACAGAACAACAGAATCTATAATATTACTTAGCAATAATAACCTCTAAAATAGAATTTGTAAAGTTATAAGCCAATAGCTGTTCAAGATGAAGAAAATTTTCCTAATGTCAAAGAAATTGAAAAGGAAATACGAACAGTAATGTAAGAAACATATATCATTGGGAAAAAAAATTGAAAAGGAATAAGAAAAGCCCAAAATGACTAATGCCGAACCATGCAGATTGTATAAAGAGCATAAGAAAACCCAGCGTGTAAACTCCGACTGAATGTTTGGCATGCGCTGCCATCCAAACTGATAGATATTGACTTGGAATGTGATAACCAGAAAGACTTTATTTGTTTACACTTTATCCTTCTTCTAATAATACAAAGACTGATTCACACCTTAACAATTGCAATTGTGTCCTATACACAACCCTCCCAATTTTTTTGACCTGCACATCTAATTAGTTCTCCCTCTGGCAGAGTGTGCAATTTCTTCTATTTAAATTATTTTGAATTTTCTGCCTTCTTGCTTTAAGAAAATTTGATTTTTATAATGCAAATCTTTTTCTTATTTAAATAAAATTTACAAATTTAATTTAAATTAAATCAAGAACTTATTTATATGATGTAGAAATGACATAGCAATTACGTAATCGATTTTACACAAAGTTTTTTGTTTTTTGTAAGTGAATAAAGCATTTTTAATAAAGAATTTTATATAATTGTATACAAAATGAGTTTAAATAGGCTTGGCCGAATATTACATAATGGAAAGGGGAAATGCAAAGATGTTAATAAGTTAGTGAATAATGTCATAATTGGTCAGGGAATGTTGGAATAAAAGATGGACTTATCTGTATGGACCCTGCACATATGTAAAAAAAATCCTTTATGAACTTAAAAAAATTTCTCTCATTACAAATTCAGAAGCCAATGTTGAGTAAAGTTATATACTCATGCCATATTGTCATTATTAGCCTTAATCAAGTTTTTCAGAATTGTATTTCCTTCTACGGAGATAAAAAATGAGTATTCTAAGCATCCCTATGTTTTGGCTGTTTTCTAAAAAAATCCCTAAAATTTCTTTGCAGGTGAAAATGCCCTATGCCGAGGGATTAATTTATCAAGCTGACAATACTGCTGCTGCTTCTAAATTTAAATTAATATACAGTGAAATTCTGTTAATTGCCAGTTTTTTGTAGAGAGAAAAACGCTTTTTTGTTACTTCATATGTTGCTTTTTGTTCATTCAAAAAACTGGCATTTGGTATGCTGGCAAACCCTGTAAGCCGGTAGGTTCAGCTCTGCTTTGCTACACGAAAATTCAAATTTTCCTTTCTTTCTGACTTATGGAGAACTAATGATTTCTCAACTCTAAAACATTTACTAAAAATGAAGTAGAATTAGAATTAAAAAGGCTAAAAAAGCAAACCAGTTTTTTGTAGGGAGAAAAACACTTTTTGTTACTTCATATTTATCCCCAAATGCATTTCGCCACTGCACTGGCCTCTTCAGTAAGGCTTACACAATATAATTTAAATTGCCAGCTATGATAACAATCCATTAATAGTTTCTCACTCCGCGAATACAACTTATATACCTGACAAGATTTACCCAGCATTCCACTGATGGGGAGGAGAATGTGAAAGGGTGGAACAAACTTCTATGCGCACATTATACTAAGTTTGGCAGGAAGACCTTTCTTTGGCAGTATATGGCCTTCTATGGCAGGTTAAACCTTCCATCAACTGCTGCCCGGAATGGTGGGAAAATTCCCTTTTTTATTGGGACCTCTGCTCAATAGCATCTAAGGTACACACAGGATATGTAACGAGTGCACAGCAGGTAAACTGACTTATCTTCATATGACAGAGATAAGCTGATTTGAAAAAGGAATTTTAACTTCCCTTTTCTTTGAATATGTTGAAAGTTACATCCTTTTGGGTGAATAATAATCAAAGAAATAAATTATTTTGTTATAATATTTTATAACAATTAACCTATAAATTCCTAACGCTCACACTGAGGATACTTTGCAGGACGAGTAGCAGCTACTTCAATTTGAGCAAGTTGAGTGTGATTTGACAGACTCAACAGATGAGAGAATTGATTATTATTGGAATCAGTATTTTAACTTTGTTGACTCCCTTGGGAATACAAGATATCCCATTGTAGCCAAATTGGTGAAATCAGCATTGACCCTCTCATGGCAGTCATGAGGAACAGGGATTTTCAATTTCACATCAGGCACTTTCTCCTGATAGAGCATCAATGTCAGAAAGAATGCTTAATTCACTTTTGATTGTTAAGGAGGGACTAAACATGTATGACAAAGCCCATATCTTGTACTATTACGAAGGATCTACTGAAATTAACTGCTTCAGCATATAGAAATTATCAAGAACAATTGGAAAATGAAAAGAAGTTAAAAGAAGAGAAACAGAAAAAAGAGCAGAAGAGGAGGCACAGAAATGTTTTGAGGAACGTCAAAAGAAAGCTGTTCGTAACAAGGAAAAGATTATGGCATTGCAGCAGAGTTTAAAACAGAAAAAAGTAGAAGAAAGTGAAATACATGAGACAGGCCAAGTTTTGTTAGAAGCAGCAAACAAAAAAATGGAGAAGGCCATTAACTGGAGAACATGAATGAAATATGGGCAGCACATATCATGCTTGTTAGTGTTAAAAGTGTTCAAAAGCAAGAGGAAGCAAAAAAGAAGGAAGCTGAAAACATCCAGAAAAATCTTAATAAAAGAACATCATCTTTCATGACTGATTATTTACAGAAGCCAAAGACTTATTAAGTATTTATGGTTAACTGGAAATATTAAAATATATACAGAAAGTTTTAAAATGTATTTAACCATAACAGTAAAAAAAAACAACCTTTACTGCTATTTTGCTTAGTTTTCCTTCCGTGTTTTCACTTTGTTTTGTCACTTTTTGCTCACTTTTTGCTCACTTTTTCTGTATTTCAACTCACTTTTTTCACTTTTTCAGAGGGAAAATGGCACTCTGAGGCCTGCCCTGGTTTTATTTTTGTGTTATTTTAAAAACAACACAACAAAAACAATCTATATGAAAAGTTAAGATGAAAACATGGAATATATAGGCAAGTTTTATTATGTTTTGTTTTATATAAAATCACATAACAGCATATGTAAACAGCATAACATATATGTGTTATGCCATATGCATTGCATAAGCAAACCGAGTGAATAGTCTTAGTCTTGTATTTTTTCAAATATTTAAAATCTCTAAGCTGAATAATAAATATCTCATAATTATTTTTAAATATGTTTTTCAGAACTCCAAGATTCATACATCCAAACATTAGAATACATTTTAGAGAGTACCAGTTTCATTACCAAGATTTTTGATAAATATTGTAGAAATAAAGTATGTAATCAAGAATGCATTTCGTTTTTATACTTTTATCTGAAGATTTCATGGAAAATTATTCCATTGTCAAAATTCACAAATAATTATATTGCTTTGTTCATAATATTATCAGTATTTATCTTGCAAACATTTGTTTAACAATTAGTAGCACAGTAAGCAGCAGTTGTGGGTTTGAGTCCCACTCAGGGCCGATCTTTTCTTCCAGACTATTCTAAAATTTAAATTAAATTAACTAATTACTTAATTTATTATTATATTTAGCAAGAGTTGGCAGCTTTGGCAGCCAGCATCCTGCCACATTGCTAGGGATTATTTAGCCTTATAACCTGATTAAAAAAATTAGCTGCTTATTTGATACAGTAGAGCCTCGATTATCCGGCCCCCAATTAACGACACCTCGGTTAACTGACCGTCCTAGTCGGCAAATTTCAAATGTCCACTAGTGATGTGGCGCTACAATACTTGGCTATGTCTTGGCTACTTTAATATTATTTTTACATGTTTTAGCTGGCAACACTCATTCGACCATGAAAGGGAGCCAGTATTTAAACGAGGCTTAATTTTCTAATTTTTAATGATACAATAGTGACGATTATTATTTTAAACAATTTTTGTTAGGCTTAACATCAATGAAAATTCAACGCGAAGTAGATTAATAGCGATATACTAATATACTAATTACATGGGATATAATAATATACTACACTAATTACATGGGATATAATAATATACTACACTAATAATGGATTTTTTCATACTTTTCGGTTATCCGACTTTTCAATTATCCGACCAACTGCAGTCCCCAATTGAGTCGAATAATCGAGGCTCTACTGTATTTAAATAGTTAGTTCTATAATATTTCTGGAATTCCGAAATTTTTGGATTGTTTGTTATACCGTATTTTCACAGATTGACCATTGTGCTGCATGTAACCAAGAAAAACTAGCATGCCATAAATCCTGAGTTTACCAGCATGCCTGTTAAACTGTCTAAAAAATAAAATTAACAGATCTAACTAACAAAACTATTTGTTAAATAAATGTTAAAGAATACATTCTTACAGGGTACAACAAGAAATTCTTTATTGTGATATCATCACAATACCAGGCTGCAATTTTTAATTATATTTTTAATAATTTTTTAATTTAAAATCTATAAGCTCTCCACCTCAAATTAGTAGTGTCTTGCCCCTGTATATCATACTTTTCTGTTAGCAATAGAGTCATGCTGGTCATCTATCTAACACCTTTCAGGGGAAAATTTTTGAATTGAAATAATGTCACTTTTGGTTTGGACCAGAAGTTCTTATATAGTTAATTGGGGACTCCTGCCCCTAATCTTTCCATATCTGGTCATCTATCTAATTCCATTCTTGAGATTAAGGAATGACAGGGAATTTATAGGTCTACAATTTTTTCAAATTGCAGCCCAGTAAAATAATAACTTTGTAATGAAGAGAGTTTTTGTTTACAGGGCAATAAAACAATTAGTAGCTTATTGATTTTAGTAGTAGTAATATTAGTGTGGGCTGTGTTTACAGTCTATTCTGACTTTGAAACATAACACCTTTTTCTCAAATTTCACAAAGTGGATGTTAATAGATCTAAATTAAGATAATTTATAGTGAGTTTATGAAATTTGATATATTTATTTTTAGTATTTTAGATCAAGTTACAATAAAATAAACAGTAAAAATAATCACTTTTGGCATTCCATAAGTATTTTACAGCAATAGAAAGAAGACAAAATGCAGAAATTAAACATATAATTGTAGTTTTTGATGTAATGCTGACAGTTTTACAATTTTAGAATAAAAACTGACATCTATGAAATTCCATGCGACATAGCTCATTTATTTTTTTCACACTTTCTCTGGAGAGAATTATAACCTTACTTAAACTGATATGCAGGCATCAATGTTTTCTCTAAGCTGCGCAGCTGCGCGGTCGCGCACTGCTCAAATTGTTGCTGCGCACGAGAATTTATGTGCCACGCAGGCGAGCATGCACACCTATTTGAATTGTTGTTTACTTATTTCTCACTCTGTCTGCAACATGATTATTGCTGCGTATATTTCAATTAAATACATTAAGTCATTGACAAAAGATAATATTTCGTATAAAAGTATGTTTTAAAGTGAATTTTAATCTCTACTTTATAATTAATTATTTTAATTTTTATAGGAAAAAATAAGATTTTATATATATGCTCAGAAAAATTTTTTGCTCAGAGAAGTATATGTTCCGCTCATCTACAAAAAAAATTAGAGGGAACATTGCTTGTCACATATTTGCAATAGACGAGGGNGATATGTGGAAAAAATTTAACATTTTAAAGTATCTTGTGATTGAAACTTCTTAAAAATAAATTGTTTATTACATCAAAGTTAGTATATTCAAGCTGCACAATGAAGAATGTAATAGTGAGGATGAATACGTTGTATATCTTGAAAAATAATAATAAATTGACATGCTAAATGCTAAAATGAATGGGATACTACATATATATAATCTTTAATAATAATAATAATTTTTAACAGATTTAATAAGTGGTAATTATCCTTTTTTTGGTATAATATGTAAATATTAAACATTGGAAATTCATGACAACCAATTTCGCCAACATACTATAAAGGGGATATCTTAAGATTTAAATTTAAGTTTCTTCATGCATTATTAAAATTTTAAGACTTAAAAAAAATTTAGGTCTATTTATTTATTTTCAAGTACACTTTTGATAAATCTTATAATTATTTTAAACTGCTCAACACATTGGATATAAAATATTTACAGAATAAAACAGTATTAAATTACACTTTTATAATTTCAGCAAACTATTTTAATTCGCAAACATTTTCGACTTTATTTAAAGGCCATCCAGTTGCCTATTAAAAGATGTATAAAATTAAGAGATACAAATATAAGAAATAATTATATATAAATATATCACAAAAATAATATTAACTAATTTATATTGGTATTGCTTTTGTTTTTTCGTAAAAATGTTGTTAAACTTTTTCCATTCTTACTCATTCTGTAATTTATCACTGCCTGTCAAGTTGCTTTGTAGATTTCTAAAGCTTCTAGAGCCCTGATGGGTCAGTTTGCCAGGATTGTTTGATTTTGAACAATTTAGAATGTTGTTGATCTGAAACAGATCTTGTGTAAGATTGAAAATGTTTGTAGAATTTACATTAAATTATTTACTGGATTGTCAAGGCTTTGATTGGTGAAAATTGATAGAAAATACAACAAAGAATATGTCTAAACAAGAGTGCTTCATGCTTTTAGTTTTGGTTGCCTAATACCAAGAATACTGTGAAATTTTTTTTTTCTGTAATTATTCAGGATATATTTCTTGATAATTGAAGGTCAGACTATTTACAAAAATATCAAATTTTCGAATCTATCTTAATCCTTTTTAATAAACCTTTTTTTAAAAAAGGTTTATTAAAAAAGCTTCAGGCCCTCTGGTGGTAGTTATGAGTTATCCTTACTTAATTTGCATTAAAGTTTAAATGTTTAAGTAATTAAAGTCTGGCCTTCAATTATGAAGAAATATATCCTGAGTAATTACAGAAATTGTATCAATATGCAAATTAAGTAAGGATAACTCATAACTATCACCAGAGGGCCTGAAGCAGTTAAAAAATGAATAAGGACAATGTGGTGAGAAGAATTCTTCATGTTTTTAATGTAAAGTGTCAGAACCTATAANTTTAATATTTGAGAAGAATTTCTTGCATTTCTACTATTTCCTGTTATATTATTATGTAAGATTTTGCTTAAGAATGAATTATGGTAAATCTGATGTATATTTTTGACAATAAAATGAAAGCATTTAAATGAAAACGTAAACAACTGAGTTGATCAGATTAATATGCATATGTAGTAGATATTTTTTAATCTTCATGAAAAAAATTAACAATATTACTTGTTAAAGTTACTGTTGAATTTTAATAATATTTTTGAAGGTTTATTTACTTATATGACAAATCTGTGTTAATAATTTGACTAATTTTTTTTTTTTTTTTAAATCTTTATTTTGAATTAGTAGACAGTATCATTTTTGCCATAGCTTTTTTTTTAGAATAAGATGCCCTTTAGGAAATAATGACATTGATTCTGTTTAATAAAATATGAAAGACTTTTCTGGATATTACCATCATAATTATAAAATGGAACCAGATTAAAATGTGTGTTTAGTTTGTTGGGAAAAAGAAAGTCAGCATTTTAATTATATTTAATCTACTTAACTTTCACATCATCTAATGCAGTATCCACTAGCATTTTCATTATTCCTCCTCAAGTTTTTGAAGTATTTTTTTCAGTCTTGTCTAGGTTCCATTTCTCATTGCTCCTGCTCAAAATTTAATTTTAACTTTCTCTTCTATCAATATTGAATAAACTCCCAATTTTTCACATAGTTTTTTTTTTGTCCTCCTTGTTTCTCAGTTTATTGTAAAATGTAATGTTAACCTTAAATGCTATCGCGGTTTGTCGCACTTTTCAGAGTTTCATAAAAGCTTGGACTCCAAGAGTCAACATAATGTATTGAAACTATTCTTGTATTGGAGAGATGGGGGAAAAAAGAAGATACATTTATATATTTTTTAAATTACAAGGATGACTCTACATCAAAGACTTCAATGATTATACACTTTAGTCTTTGATACTAATAACAAAAATATATTTATTGTTTTTTAAGTTTCAGTCCCAATACCCCAATATTAACAGAAACAAAAGGATAATTTCCATATAATTTGTATAGAATATAATGTTATATAATTTCAGTTATCCTTAATGCATTAAGCATCCCAATAGAAAGGCATAAAATATCACACTGGGCCAGTACAGATTCTAATGTATAGTGTGTGTTGTGTTTTGTGCAACACACAACCCGGGTAAATTGCTGGGTATGTTGCTTATTTACAGCACATTGTGCTGTGTTAAATCATAACTTAGCAGTGAGTGTATAAAAATTTCATGCATGCATTCATACATACGAGGTATATGTGCTACATGATGCAGTATATATTTCTACTTGCTGTTAAAAATTTTAACACCATAGGACAGTACTATTTTTTATTTTTATATAAATTATTTTTTGGTATATGATGATGATTATTAATTTAATAGTTTTAACAAAATATGCTCTTAAATCAATACACTGTAAGAACAAATTTCTGAAAAAACTAGTTGGTCATATAATGCAAAATTTATTTTTCTTAATCTATTCTCAATTCTATAAATCTTCCATAATAATACTGAATCATTATAATAGTGATTAAAACAAAACACCAATAAAAAAATTTTTTTATGATAAAACAATATGATAAATTATTTGTAGTAGNCGCGGGAAAGTAGTTCGGCTGCCCGATGATGTTTTACGTAATTGTAGGAGTTTTTTACGGGTTTTTACGGATACCGTCGCAATTTTTTCGCAGTTTTATAGGAATCGTAATTATAGGGGGATCTACTGTACAATTACAGTAGAAACTCAATAATTCATCACTTGATAATTTGTCATAATTATGATTAGATAATTTGTCATTCTATAATTTATCACTTTGAAAAGGAGTTATTTATAGACATTTTTAGACAATCTTTTATTAACAGTGGTTGGGAAAGCTAAGAAATCAAGAGCTCAAAAAAATTTTAATAAAAAATTATTGCCTGTTGATTATTATGCCCAAAAAATGCATGGATGGATCAAAAAATTTTTACAGACTAGTTTTGTAATGTGTTTGTAGTTCAGATGAAATCATATCTTAAATCTAAAAATATATCAGAAAAAGTGCTTTTAATTATGGACAATGTCCCAGCTCATCCATTGAATGACTTAGAAGTTGATAAAAATATAAAATGCATTTTTTTTTCCCTTCTGACACAACCTCTCTGATTCATATGATGGATCAGGGAGTGATTGAAAATTTGAAGCATTGCTACTGGAAAATCTTTGTTCAACATTTTATTTCTTGTGATATGGGTACGAATTTGGACAAATTTTGGAAACAATACAACTATTAAATATGTAATTTTCAACATTGCTGGAGCATGGAATAATGTTCCAATGAAACATTGTCTCAAAGTTGGAAAAAAATTTGGTTATCAGATGCACTTCATGAAAGTAACAGCAATGAAAACAAACAATTGCTGGATGATGTTTCTCAAATGTGTAACAACACTTTTCAAATAGAACAGGGTGATGTAAATGGCTGGCTAAATGTGGATAGCTCAGATTTGGGATACAAAATTTTGAACAACAGTGAAATAATAGAATGAGTAACGAACAAGAACATAAACAATGAAGTAGATAAAGATGATGATGATGATGAAGATGACATATCCAATTCTCAACATTTTAGTTGCAAAGAAGTTGAAGAAATGTTATTGAAATGCATCAAATGGTATGAACAGCAAAATGAAGCAGAAATTCCAAACTTAATTGCAATGTGGCATATGCACAACTTAGCAGTCATGAAGGGACACAAAAAGATAATTCATAAAAGAAAAAAACACTGTAAGCTGAACAACACCTTAAATACTTTTTTCAGCACGACTTTGATTTATTTAAATGAATGTTTTTGACTTCTTTTCATAAGTCTGTATCAGGTTTAAGAAAAAGATTTGAACTTTAAGTTTAAATAAATGTTAGAACTACTGATGTTCTAACATTTTGAACAAGTTTGAATCTTCTTGTTAAACCTGATGCAGACTTATGAAAAGAAGTTGAAAATGTTTGTTTAAATAAATCATTCTTGCTAAAAAAAGTATTTAAGGTGTTGTTCAAGCAAAAAAATAGCTTAAAAAATTATGCAGTTTTTTAAAATGTAATACGTACACACTCTTAGCACCCAGTAAGGTATTTTTTTAAGTTATATTCTTAGCTTTGATAAAAATGTTTACCAAAAGTTTTTGTAAAAAATACATTATAAGTTTTATGTTAATTAAACTTATTATGTGTTATATTAATTAAAACTACAGAAGTATTTCAAAATGTGTTTTAACTATTGTTCCTAGAATTTTCTATAATTTGTCAATTTCTGTAATTCAACATTCCTTCAGTCCCAGATGTGAGAAATTATAGAATTTCTATTGTATTTATAATTTTTTGCCCTCTTTTTATTTTTAGACCAGTTCATTAACACCTAATCTCAAACTGAGGGTATAAACAGTAGTTTTGAGGAGTTTAGAGAAAATTATGTGAGAAAAAATTTCTGCAGAGTGCTTTTTTTCCATTTTCAAGTTGATACTATGGCAACCACCAGAAATGTTCTGTTCAAACTCATATATGTGTGGTATCTGAAGATAGGTTTTTGTATCTTTTGTAATACTTGAATTTTTTCATTGTTTAGATTTCATTGAAATAGTCTGAAATAAAATACTATTCAATATTATAATATTAATTTTGGACTATTGGTTTTTTAGGTTCATACAGGTGTTCATGGATTTGTTTTTAATGAATATGGTACTCCATTGTCAAATGCAACAATTCAAGTTGAAGGTATAAATCATGATGTGATTACTGCTCAGGATGGTGATTATTGGCGCCTCTTAGCACCTGGAACATATACTTTGAAAGCTAAACATTTTGGGTAAGTTATATTTAAATTTGATTTGAAAAGAACTATGTAAAGTTAAAAGTTGGTTAATGGGACTGGTTAATTTATAAAATACTTTTATAAGAAATATTTTAAAAAATAATCTTAAAACATTTACAAAAGTTAAATTCTCATTTAAGGATGATTTTTAGAGGTTAAGCATTTAAATTACACTACACAGTCAAAAGAAATAGATTTTATTCTGATACTTTTAAAAAAATACGTGCAAATAACATTTTGCCTAGATTACTTCAGTGGAAGTACAGGGTAATGTGACAGGAAAACAACAAAGTATAGCACAAAGCCAATCATTCTGATCACTTGCATTATCCATATGAGTGTAAAGACAACAAAGAGATTAATTATCTAGACATTACAGTAAAAAGACTAAATGAATGTTTTCAAATTCATAAGTTTGAAAATGTTTGCAATGGAAAATAAACAATATAGTTTAAGTCTTATTGCCCTATAACTACCAAAGAAAATTCAAATTGGAACTAAGAAAGATACTCATAAGAACAATATATAATGAAGATATAGAACAGGAAATTGAACACCTATACGAGAAGTATTTACCAGTGGATATCCAGTAATGCTGATAAGAAATTAGTATGATAAATATATGACCAATAGTTTGAGAATCTGGAGACATGAAACAAAACTTTTTGTAATTTTTACCCTATTCTAACTATTGCATTGAATCCCCTGAAATTGTTGGCAGTAAGGGGATCGATCATACCACCTAAGTTGATACATTGAACAAAATAAGGCAGGAACATAATCAAAGGGATAAAAACATAGATGCTTTGTCTAAATTTTATGTTCTTATTTAAGGAGACTGAAAAATCATGAAATTTTCCATATCTATCTGAAATTTAGAATTTACTTGAATTATTTAACATATTAAGAAATTTAATTAGAGAAATAAAACATAAAACTTTGTTACTTTTGAAATGAATAGAAAGAGGAAAGTAGAACTTCCTTTCTGTTTGTCAACTTCCTGTGGCAAGATCTGTTATCTCACATATTGATAATACATCTAGCGCAGTATGTTTCATCCCTCAGATCTTGTCACATGTGTAACAATTTAACACCCAATTGGAGGAGATTCGGGAATAAAATGGGTAAACATCCCGTTTTTGAGGCTCTCCTTGAAGTTCCCTTCATCTAGATGAGAGAGACTGGAGATGAGGAGAACTGATGAGGCCTCCCTCATCAGTTCTCCTCATCTCCAGTCTCTCTCATCTCTCATCAAGAGTCCCGTCTCGGTCTGCTAGAGTTTATTAGACATAGATATACTTTAATCTCTTTTGTATTTAACCTACACTATATTTTACTCATTAGACTTTTTGTTATCTGTTAACCTGGTTTTGATTTGGATTTGTTTTGATGCTGATCATCCTACCAATGGACCTATGATCCCTCCCCATTCGAACGTATATCTATAGATAGTTTATTTGCAAGTTAGGGTGTGAATTAATTTGAACCCTAACTGGTGTTACAAGCCTGATGTCAAAAGGATCTTACGATTCCGAAGACAAATAAAATATATAGCCATCCACCAACAACTTGAGCGGGCCCAACCATCCCAACTGTAATAGGTGAAAGAAATTATAGATTCTTCCCCGCAGATTCTCGCAATAGATATAAAATTAAAAACAAGTTAGAAGTTAAACAATATGTTTTTTTCCATATATGAAATGAATTTTTGAAAAATATAAAAGAATATTTAATAATTCATTAATTATGCTTGTACCATGTCAAATAAATAGATTATTGAAATTAATGATAGATGATTGGGAAAAAATGGAAAAACTTAAATTATTAGTAGTATTTGGTTGATCACATTATCAGCATTGGCGTAGCCAGAGTTTTGTTATGGGGGGCTTAGTAGAGGCCAACCTGACAAATAATTGAATTATTTCAAATTATTGTTCATTAAAATGAAATTTCCATAAGAATCGACAATAACTTAACACACATAAAATATGAAACTTCCTTTAATCATACATTCTCGTAACATTAATATCAAACTCTAGCAATGCCTTAAACAAAAATTAACCAACCAATTATTCTTTTTTACCATTCTTTAATATAGTTCACTGTCTTTAATCTGGATATAGACCAGGGATGGCCAACAGTTTTTTCCTCCGGGCTGAATTGGAAAGAAAACTTTTTCACTGCTCGAACCAGAGGTGGCCCTAGCAAGATTTTCAGGTGATGCGAGATCTTATTGTGGCATCACCCCGTAGAGAGACTATATTGTACATAGAGATTACAGATACACTTTTCACATTGCACACAGAAAGCTGTTGACCTTTTTTTTCCTCTCTCTTATTGGGGTCAGAATTTCTCAACTTTCCTACAACTTCACATTGTGAGGATATAAGGAATTATTGCGGATCCATTCAAGCAATTATTTGAAGTTAAGTCCAATATTCAGAGATTAATTGCGGGCTACATAAATTCATTAAGCAGGCCATATGTTGGCTATGCCTGATCTAGAGTTTCAGTGGGTACACTACACCCAATTAAATTAGCTTCAGCTTTTTATTTCTTTTTGCAAATTGGCTCAACACTTTTTTGGCTGTAATTTTCTGGGGAGGACACCAGGTTAACTGGGGGGGCCGTGCCCATCCATGCCCCTTCCTGGCTACGCCCATGATTATCAGTACAAGATAATGTGATCAACCAAAGTACTATTATATTGGAGAGATGAAGCATCCATTAGAAAAAAGATTGGCAGAACACTTGGCAGAGATACAGCTTAAAGACAAAAATTCACATGGTATCAGCACTGTGAGGAAAATATGTGTAATAGATAAAAATATTAAAATACTATATAAAGAAAATAACATTATAAAGTGGATAATCAAAGAACATTATACAATTACAGGGGTGCACAACCTGCGGCCCGCGGGCCACATAAGGCCCCCTATCAATGTTTATGCGGCCCGCGGACGGTACAGGCCAAATCCCTTCTTTCGAAGTTTCTAAGTTTAGAACTTTTTCCCTTTCACAAAGTCATTAGCACCCAACTGTTTTATGACTTTCCCTGAGGTGAGAAATGGGGGATTGTTCTATAAATAAGTCTATTTCTAGCTAACACTTTCTGGTTTAGATATCGAATATTTTAAAATGATGTTAGAACGTCATTTCCGATGTTATCGGGAAGTTTCTATTTTGGCGGAAAATCTTCAATTTTATGCTTCGGAAAACTTGCCTATTCGTCTAAATAGCGTCAAATAACAAAAATAAGTGAAAATAGCGCTGAAAAACCATGAAAATAACGATTTTTTAGCATTTGTTTACATTCTAGATTCTGATTGGTATAGTCGAATTTGAATCAATCTTTTCTGAAAAGACGCTTATTCGTCAACCTAATGTCATTCAAACTAGAAAAAAACTAACCAGAGTTCAAAAAGGAATGTACAAAAAGCTATAAAACCAATAATTTACAACAATATCTCTCCATAGACAAAGAATAGAAAAAAAATTTTTCACATCAAATTTATTATTATTAAGTTGGACCAAGAAAATTAATACTGTAGTTGGAATAGAGTCATTACGACTAAAAGGAAGCCATTTGCATTAAAATATTTTGGATTTAATAATTATTACAAACCGCGTCAAGCCATAAACTTGTCAACAAAGAGGGTTGTAAAATGATTCCGTGTAGCTAGAAAGCTGCGGTTTTTTTTGTTTGAAAGAAAACAGATATATTTAGGTTATTTAAGTAGTAAATTAATTGGAACTTTTTATTTACTTTTATTTTTACATTCTTTTTTTCGTAAATTTAAAATTAAATTATTATTTTTAATTTTTATTTTATTTGAAATTTAACAGTCGTAAACTGTGATATATTTATGACAGAAAACAAAAAACAAATTGATTCTAGCGCCAATTTGAAACGAGATATCGCAATTTTAATAATTATATTTAAAATATTCAGATTTTCCACTGCACTGTGTTAATCACTTTTGATTCATTTCTGAACACGGGGGTAAAACTGACGGGCCATAAATATAATTTAGGTAAGAATGGTAACCACATTTATGATGGATTAGTGTCCTGCACCTGGCATGTTGACGATCTGACTCACAAATTCTGAGAAATGGTGGAGACGCCCGGACAGGGGTCGAACGAATTAAGACCTGCCTGGCCACGTGTGCGTAATAGTCTTCTGTCCCTGCCTCTTTAGTCTTTGGTCAGAGTGGATACAGAACAAAGCACGTGGTAGTCTAGCTTGCCTTATCTCAAACATGATTTGTTGCGGGCCTCAGAATTTTCGGCACAATGAGACATTGTTTTGCAGAGTGAACAGTATGGCGCCGGGCATTAAACGCAAGGTCAATCGCGAGAATCATCAGTTTCAAGAAGTGGAAGTGTGGACTAACAAGTACTGTTTTGTGCAACAGAACAACAGCATTATTTGCCTTTTGTGCAATGGAACAATAGCAGTGCCAAAAGAATTCAACCTGAAGCGACATCATGAAAGCCAACACAAGGATTTCCTTCTGCAAGGTACGGAACGCAAACGGAAAATCGAATCGTTACGACGATCACTAATCAGCCAACAAAATGTGTTCAAGAAACAATCTGGAGAATTGGATATGGCTGTTGAAGCCAGCCTAGAAATATCTGCTTTAATAGCCAAGAATGGGAAACCTTTCACAGATGGCGATATGATAAAAAAGTGTCTTATCATCGTAAGTGAGATGTGTCCTGAGAAGACAGTGTTTTCAAACAATCAGTCTTAACCACATGACGATACAACAAAGAATCTCGCAAATTGCATCAGACATCGCATTAATCACTTGGAGGTTCGGCCCCCAGTCAATAAACTTAATCCTAATTTGGCCCTTCTTCAAAAAAGGTTGTGCATCCCTGCAATTAGTAGGTATAAAATTAATGTTAATTTAAATAATTATATTAGTAATTAATGCATGTTAGGATAGGATTACATTGAACATAAATACATCTTCATTCAATTGAATTGTTATATGGATAATGTCAGTTATCAGAATGATTGGCTTTGTGCTATACCTTCTTGTTTCCTGTCATACCACCCTGCACTCCCACTGAAAAGGCCTAGGCTAAGTAATCTAGGTGAAATGCATTTGGAGATAATTTTTTAAAAGTATCAGAATAAAAACGATAGCTTTCAATTTGATACTTTTGATTGCTGTATAGTGTAACTTAGATGCTTACCTCTAAAAATCAGCATTAAATGAGAAGTTAATTTTTGTAAATGTTTTAAGATTAGTTTTTAAAATATTTCTTATAAAAAATCTTTACAAAAAGTTTGAAAAGAACTATATTTTTTATGATTTATTCTAAATCTATATTTAAAAAAAATTAACAGTAATACAGGTAACCCCCGTATAACATGGCACTTCTATAGCACGGATTCACTGTAACACGGTTTGAGAATTGGGAACATCCCCCGTATAACACGGTGCTTTTATAGCACGAGTTCACTCTAACATGGTTCGGGAATTGGGTAAAACCCACGTACAACATAAAATGTAATAAAGGGTGCATTCTTTTATACCTCCACGAAACTCCACGAGAGCAATCTAATTGTTTTCGTGGCTACTTTGAATGCTCTTTCAACAAATAATCCGTTTAATGGATAAATTATACAATTTGGACCTGTTTTTGTCTCTAAAAGCTCATTTTAGAATTATAGATTCCTCCACACGATACTATTGATAGTGCGGGCGCTGCCATTTTTCTTTCACTGTCATTCCTAAATGCCTACAAACAGCAATCCACTCCCATTGCAGAGCGACCGCTATTAACAAACGCACCCACAAACTGTTACCAGTTGATGATGCTCATGCTGAGATCATCATATAAAATGAATAATCCTCTGGTAAAATATTTACTTAAATAATAAATAAGTATTTTACTTATGTAAAAAAAATGAATAATAAATCTGATTTAAATAAGGATTTAACAGCATGTTTTTTAATTTTTGGAACCTAACCCCCCTTTTTGCACTAGTTCTTTGTTTCATATAACATGGATTCGCAAAACACAGCAATTTTCTGGAATGTAACTCCCGTGTTATATGGGGTTACCTGTATTTACATACTTGAATTAGTTTTTTTTTTAATTTTTTAAGGGAATAACTTGAAGCAAAATATTTCTGATACTTTCATTACTATTATAAAGAAAAAATTCACAATATCACCTTGCCTAATATTCCAAACTATAAAATCCAGCTTGTTTTAGTCTTTAATATATATTAAAGGTTAAAACAAACTAGATATTTTAAAAACAAATATGAATTAACAGTAACAATAATTACAATAGTAAAATAAATTAAATTCAATACAAAACTAAACCTTACTCAAGAAGTCTGTGTATTTTGAGTAATGTTTGAGTTTTATATTTAATTTATTAAATATGATGGAGTTACTTAATAATATATACAGAGATTATTAATATGTTATGAAGAAATGTGAAGTATGATTTTGTTGTATTTCATAATAGGACAGATAGTAAAAGTGTTAAAGTTGAATTTATTATTAATTTTAAATGTTATATATATATTTTTTTTTATATAAAAATTAATTTTGTTTTACTTTCAGATGAGAAAATTTTTGCTAGTTAATTTTATAAATATATGAAATTATTTTGTAATTCCTCATAAAAAATTTGTTTTCAGATTTTCTTCTTGGGAGAAAAAAGTTACCATTATTAAAAATAAGGGAATCCAAGTGAATTTTACAATTGAAACCAATATTCCTTCTTGGTCAAAAAGTAATGACTTTGGAATAACCGAAAATATACAAGAAAAATATCTAGATAATGATGAATTGCATTCTGTTATGAGAACAATTGCAATGGATAATGAAGATATTGTGAGAAGTGTAATTAATAATGGATCTAATAATATAATTGTACACTGCCTTGTATTTTCTTCTCAGGTGTGTTTTAATATTTTGTTTGCAATCATGTTTTCTAAATTGTAATGTAATTGTAACCAATTTTTTGAATCAAGAATACTTGATTGTGTGCGTGTGTGTGTATGCATGTGTGCGTACACTTGAATGTTAGTGCATGTGCAAAAATATTTTTACTTTTTGATAACCATACTGTTAGAAATATAGATGTTATTATGTTTTTGCAATTTTTACAGTTATAGTTTTAAACATTAATTTTAAAAAATTATTATATAAACCTGAAAAAAATTTTCATACATTATTTCAAGAATGAAAATACTATTTAGATTTATTTTAATTTAATTATTTTATCATATGATCTTAATAACTGACAATTGAAAAAGCATTTGAAATTAGATGGCATGATGAAATAATTTATTTTTTTTGAGATGTTATCAATTGTCTTTATTAAAAAACTTCACTAATTCTTTGTATCATTACTAGTCATTTTTATTTCTAATGCAATAAACAGATTTTCTGGAATGATATTTTTTCTTCTGATTGAAAATAACTCTACTTTATTAATAATATATAATAGAAATGTGACTTGTAATTGCCTGGCCAATAAATTGATTGTGGTTGACTGGTCAGTCATAACTAACAAGGCCCATTAAAATGTGAAAAACATTTGTAATTTTCATGAGAATATTAATTTCATATTTTCCACAAAAAAGTTATTTACTTTAACTAGTACTACTACTACACTACTGATTAGTAGCACTGTGATTGCCCTTAGATTTCTGATTACAGCACAATGGAAAATGCATATGCTGATAGTGAACAAGAAATGCAAAGTAGAATATGCTCTTAGTTTAGATCAGAGGTTCCTAAACTTATTCAGCCTACCTCCTTTTCAGAAAAAAATTACTCGGGGCCTCCTTGGAAATCTTTTTTTTTTTAAGTGAGCAAACAGGAATATTTACAAGGAGAGCCTATGGCTTTGGGGTAACGGATTTTGATGATCTTTGGTTTAGAGGTAGTACACCATGTGAGTGTACTACCTGTAAAATTCAAAGGCTCATTAAAATCGCGATAAATTTTTTTAGCGTGGGAAAAAATTTTGAAAAAATTTGGAGACAAAAAACATTCCAAAAATTCAAAAAAAATTTTTTTTCTTTGAATTTTTGGAATGTTTTTTGTTCCCTTAAGGACCGCGTTTTATGTAACGCTATGTAACTTGCCCGAGTTTTCTCGGGTTATGGGCTTAAGTTATCTATATCTATAGTACTATATAAAGAGACAACGTATTTTTTGTTTGTGACCACTAACCATGAAAACTACTGAATCAATCGTTACCAAATTTTAACTGTAGCATCTTTATGACCCCCGGAATGTTTACCACTAATCAAACATGCAGATTTTTTATTAATTAAATAAAACTACAATGGATTTTTCATCTAGGGTTAAGGCTTTTATGTCCAACAGATGGCTTTACGAGTATGACGCCCTAAGTTTGCTTTTCTGTGAGGATAAACTTCTATTCTTCTATCTATCTATATAAATAAAAATGTAATGTTCGTTTGTTCCCACCAATTCCTTTGAAATTTTCACACAACACTGCATTCGAATACATACGTGTTTTTATATAATATTCGTGTCAAAATTCCCCCCACTGGGGGGAGATGAACAGGATTAAGGCTTACCATAAAGAACTCTGCTTCTATTTCTACTATTTTAGATGCGGTTTTTTGTGTTTTTGATTCCGTTTTAATACGGTATGTCAACAGAATATACACTAAAAAGGAATTTTTNACTCTCAAATTTCTTGTCGTGACGCAGATATATTCTTTCTTGATTCCTAGCTGTACATTTTTTTTTGGAATCTTGTAGACCCTTGCTTTTTCTTCTTTTTAATGTTATCTTTATCATTTCTTAAAATTTTATATAAATTCAGAGCTCTTTTCAGAACCATTCTTGACTCCTTTTGGTTCGCAATTTCTTTCATAATGCCTTTCATATTTGTTATTTGTAAACTTTGTGACTTTACTGGGATCATGTTTTGAAGCTTTTGTTGTGTTTTTTCATATCTTCTATTGTGCCTTTTTTGTATCCTAGAGCTTCGGATACTTGTACAATTCTGTTGATCTCATTTGCTCTATTTGCAACACTATCACAATATAGAAAGGCCCTTCTGATTAGAGCTTGGAATGCTGCCAGTTTATAATGATATGGATCATTTGGTTGTGAGGGCATGTAAAGTGGGCTTTGCGTTGGTTTGACGTAAACACTGGTGGATAAATGCCCTGTTTTGGTAAAGTCACAAAGTTTACATACAAGTAACCCCCATATAACACGGCACTTCTATAGCACAGATTCATTCTAACATGGTTCATGAATTGGGAACATTCCCCGTATAACACAGTGCTTTTATAGCTTGGGTTTACTCTAACACGGTTTGGAAATTGGGTAAAACCCTCGTACAACATAAAATGTAATAAAGGGTGCATTCTTTTATACCTCCACGTAACTCCACGAGAGCAATCTAATTGTTTTCGTGGCTACGTTGAATGCTCTTTCAACAAATAATCCGTTTAATGGATAAATTATACAATTTGGACCTGTTTTTGTCTCTAAAAGCTCATTTTAGAATTATAGATTCCTCCACACGATACTATTGATAGTGCGGGCGCTGCCATTTTTCTTTCACTGTCATTCCTAAATGCCTACAAACAGCAATCCACTCCCATTGCAGAGCGACCGCTATTAACAAACGCACCCACAAACTGTTACCAGTTGATGATGCTCATGCTGAGATCATCATATAAAATGAATAATCCTCTGGTAAAATATTTACTTAAATAATAAATAAGTATTTTACTTATGTAAAAAAAATGAATAATAAATCTGATTTAAATAAGGATTTAACAGCATGTTTTTTAATTTTTGGAACCTAACCCCCCTTTTTGCACTAGTTCTTTGTTTCATATAACATGGATTCGCAAAACACAGCAATTTTCTGGAATGTAACTCCCGTGTTATATGGGGTTACCTGTATTTACATACTTGAATTAGTTTTTTTTTTAATTTTTTAAGGGAATAACTTGAAGCAAAATATTTCTGATACTTTCATTACTATTATAAAGAAAAAATTCACAATATCACCTTGCCTAATATTCCAAACTATAAAATCCAGCTTGTTTTAGTCTTTAATATATATTAAAGGTTAAAACAAACTAGATATTTTAAAAACAAATATGAATTAACAGTAACAATAATTACAATAGTAAAATAAATTAAATTCAATACAAAACTAAACCTTACTCAAGAAGTCTGTGTATTTTGAGTAATGTTTGAGTTTTATATTTAATTTATTAAATATGATGGAGTTACTTAATAATATATACAGAGATTATTAAGTTATACAGAGATTATTAATATGTTATGAAGAAATGTGAAGTATGATTTTGTTGTATTTCATAATAGGACAGATAGTAAAAGTGTTAAAGTTGAATTTATTATTAATTTTAAATGTTATATATATATTTTTTTTTATATAAAAATTAATTTTGTTTTACTTTCAGATGAGAAAATTTTTGCTAGTTAATTTTATAAATATATGAAATTATTTTGTAATTCCTCATAAAAAATTTGTTTTCAGATTTTCTTCTTGGGAGAAAAAAGTTACCATTATTAAAAATAAGGGAATCCAAGTGAATTTTACAATTGAAACCAATATTCCTTCTTGGTCAAAAAGTAATGACTTTGGAATAACCGAAAATATACAAGAAAAATATCTAGATAATGATGAATTGCATTCTGTTATGAGAACAATTGCAATGGATAATGAAGATATTGTGAGAAGTGTAATTAATAATGGATCTAATAATATAATTGTACACTGCCTTGTATTTTCTTCTCAGGTGTGTTTTAATATTTTGTTTGCAATCATGTTTTCTAAATTGTAATGTAATTGTAACCAATTTTTTGAATCAAGAATACTTGATTGTGTGCGTGTGTGTGTATGCATGTGTGCGTACACTTGAATGTTAGTGCATGTGCAAAAATATTTTTACTTTTTGATAACCATACTGTTAGAAATATAGATGTTATTATGTTTTTGCAATTTTTACAGTTATAGTTTTAAACATTAATTTTAAAAAATTATTATATAAACCTGAAAAAAATTTTCATACATTATTTCAAGAATGAAAATACTATTTAGATTTATTTTAATTTAATTATTTTATCATATGATCTTAATAACTGACAATTGAAAAAGCATTTGAAATTAGATGGCATGATGAAATAATTTATTTTTTTTGAGATGTTATCAATTGTCTTTATTAAAAAACTTCACTAATTCTTTGTATCATTACTAGTCATTTTTATTTCTAATGCAATAAACAGATTTTCTGGAATGATATTTTTTCTTCTGATTGAAAATAACTCTACTTTATTAATAATATATAATAGAAATGTGACTTGTAATTGCCTGGCCAATAAATTGATTGTGGTTGACTGGTCAGTCATAACTAACAAGGCCCATTAAAATGTGAAAAACATTTGTAATTTTCATGAGAATATTAATTTCATATTTTCCACAAAAAAGTTATTTACTTTAACTAGTACTACTACTACACTACTGATTAGTAGCACTGTGATTGCCCTTAGATTTCTGATTACAGCACAATGGAAAATGCATATGCTGATAGTGAACAAGAAATGCAAAGTAGAATATGCTCTTAGTTTAGATCAGAGGTTCCTAAACTTATTCAGCCTACCTCCTTTTCAGAAAAAAATTACTCGGGGCCTCCTTGGAAATCTTTTTTTTTTTAAGTGAGCAAACAGGAATATTTACAAGGAGAGCCTATGGCTTTGGGGTAACGGATTTTGATGATCTTTGGTTTAGAGGTAGTACACCATGTGAGTGTACTACCTGTAAAATACTAAAGTGCAATACTCAAATATAATCAAGAAAATCAAACTTAAAGTTTTTTAGCACTTTATATATAAATTATACGTACTTTTACTTGAGCGTCCTGTGGCAGAGTGGTAACGAGTCCGATTCATAAGCTTGAGTTCTCGGGTTCGATTCTCGCGTATAATTTTTTTTTTTAATTCATAAATACTTATAATGTATTTATTTATTTACTCATTCATTT
>NW_019384502.1:228321-251984 GCF_000671375.1 Centruroides sculpturatus | reverse complement strand
AATTAAAAAAAAATTATACGCGAGAATCGAACCCGAGAACTCAAGCTTATGAATCGGACTCGTTACCACTCTGCCACAGGACGCTCAAATAGAAGTACGTATAATTTATATATAAAGTGCTAAAAAACTTTAAGTTTGATTTTCTTGATTATATTTGAGTATTGCACTTTAGTATTTTACAGGTAGTACACTCACATGGTGTACTACTTCTACACCAAAGATTGTCAAAATCCGTTACCCCAAAGCCGTAGGCTCTCCTTGTTAGTAATAAATTTGCATTCTTTCATGTATCTATATTTCTCCCTACATCTTATAATGTAGTAAAGAGAGATGATGATGCAAATAAGATATCTTGAAGCTTGAAATTATAAAATTATTTATTAAAATAAATCATAGTAACATTTATATTACACACAAAGTTAAGATAAGGAAGGATAATATTAAAATAAAATTTATGAATAACATTCAAAATAATCCATAATCCTAATGAGAAGAATGAGCCTGGTATGCTGCTATCAATTTATTAATTTTCAGCTCTATTTTTGTCAGTACCATTTTTAAATCACTGAAATTAACTATTTGCAGTCAGCTTAGTTTTTAGTTAACAGATTTGTGACCACATTTTACCCAAATTCCACTAAATATGATGAAGATACTATAGCCCATAATCCAAGATAAAATATAAGTATCTGCTTTTGCAGCCAGAACTTTAGTAGCCATCTTTGAATTTTAATTTCAATTCCTCATTTTTCATTACGTCTATCAGTTTTCTTGTAATTTTGGAGATTCTTGTGTGTTTGTACTTTGGACCCTTTTCAGGTTTGTTTAAGAATATATTCAAATCATTGATTGAAGTCAGAATGAGAGCCTTCTCGTGCTGACAATAAGCAAACAAGTTTTCATTATGTTGTTTTTCTCCTAAATAGATAAATAGCATAGAACTCTAGCATTTATTTATGCTGCTAAGGAAGCTGCAAAATGAACAATTCAATCAATTATGAAAGAAGAAAGCCTGGTCATGATGAACACCCATTAGTGGGAGTCCATCCCTAATCCAGAAAATTGAATCCTTTGGACCAGATAGATGTTGGTTCTCAATCTGAGGGATGAGTTTGATGACACAGTAAGATTTTTCAAAAAATAAATGCTATTTTTAGGAACAAACCAAATTGTTTTTAATCAGAAATGTTTTTGTTCTTTTATAAGAACATCTTCAGCAGAAACTTTTTTCAAATTGCAATGGAACAAATACATTTACAAAATATTGTTAAATTATTGAATTAAAAAAATTAACAAATATATAGTCTTTATAACATAAATAGTAAATAAATTAATTAAATTAAATAGTACACCCAAAGATTGAATAATGAAAATAGTATCTGAAATAACAGTATAACACAAAGATGTAAGCTGCTTGCTACCCCCTTTTTCACCTTGACATCTTCCCCTCATCTTACCTTTACCTTTTCTATGTAAATCTTGATATCACTTTTTGCACAAAAGAGTTGTAATTTTAAGAGTTTAAAATGTCAACCCATCTACAGTATAAAATCATGGAGTAATTTGTATTAATTACATTACTTGTGCATGAAAAAAAATATTNTTTAGATATATATATTTTTTTTTATTTTAATAATCCTAAACATAATTTCCATTCCATAATCCTTAATGTAATTCTACTGTTGATAAATTTGAAAACTGGTTGAATTCCCCTTGTCCTAAATTTTATTGTAAATAAGTTTTGCGACAAATGCAGAAATAAGTTTTTGTTTTGATTAAATTCAGCTCATTGTTTTGGAGCTGTAGATTTGTTTCATTGAATTTGTTAAACAAGTCTGTTAAATAAGCTATGTCATTTTTGGAATCAATCAAGTTGGCTTATAATGCATCATCATTGTTTTCTAGGAACTTTAGCTCTGAGTCAGAGTTTAAAAAAACCAATCCAAGCAGACATCTTTTCATAGCCAATGAACTTCTGTATTAAGCAAGTGATTGAATTTTTTTCATCATTTTCAATACAAAATTGTCTAAATAATCTGTCATTCATTGAATTGCTTCTGGTTTTGTTAATTACTTTTAATGACATAACGTAATGATCTATGTAGGTATTCACTCAGATTTTTGGTAACTAAATGTTCTTTGAAGAGTAGTTGAGTGTTTCTTTCAGAGGATGTCCAGTTTCTTGCGGAGGATCCCTGTCCATTGCAAGAGTACTGCTACTTCGTTTTCTTTTTTCTATTAATGGGAGAATCGCTTGCCATGATCTTTGGAATTCCAGAAGCAGAAGAATGTGATGAGCAATTCTCCCATTAATAAAAAAGAAAACAAAGTCACAGTCCCCTTGCAATGGATGGGGATCCTCCAGAAGTAACTGAGCATCCTCTGAAAGAAACACTCTACTACTCTTTGAAAAATTTGTTAGAAAATGGCAAAAATTACATGAAAAGAACTAAGTGTTGAAAATGAATGACATAGTGTACAGCTAATACATTCAGATCCACCTTTTCAAATATGCAAGAAAACCCATGGAGCACCATCAGTAACAACTGGCAAGATATTACTCAGGGGATTTTTTTTTCTTTAAAAACTCTTCCAGTTTGTGAAATATTGATTCTTCTTTAGAATCAGTGTGCAAATTTTTAGCAAATAATAGTTCATGACAAATTTTTCTTATTTTATGAATTACATATAAGTTAAAAAAGTAAGGTTTCATTTTCTGGAAAAGTTGACAAATGAAACTGTATAGAGAAGGGTAATCTTTTTAATGTTACCTAAGTAATGAGTCTTCAACATCTTGAGTCATTTCATCAATTCTTTGCACTGTATTATTGCTCAAATGAATTTTCTTGGCAATATCAGATGCTGGCTTGTGTAGCATAGTGTTTATTACCTTCACTTATGGCTGGTAGAGTTAGTTCTTCACCAGTAGTATGCAGTTTTCCTGATTTAGCAATTAGTAATGAAATGTAAGAAGGATGAACTTGTGTCTGTTGTCATCTTTGGATGCTGTTGAATAGAGTTTTGCCTATGTTGATTGTTTCAAAAAAATTTTTTTAAATACTTAAAAGTAAGATAAATTCTTCTAGTTTTTATCAGCATGAACTTTTGTCAAATGTTCTTATAGTTTCATTTGATAAAACTTTTTGGCAAATCAGGCACATTGGCAATGTAATGTTTATAGGCAACTGAATAAAGCTGTAGTTCAAATATTCAATACTGTATTATATATATATTAGGTTCAGCCATGATATCTGTAAAAAAATAAAAATTATATAATTGAAAAAGTGCATTTTCTCTTTGCTAGAACCAAAATTTTTTGCAATAGTTTTGTTATTGGAATAGCACCTTTGATATCAGATATACAGGTATACTTCGAGTTATGTTGTTCTTGATTATACGTTGTTTGTAATTCAACAAATATATGATAAAATAAAAATTAAGTTTAAGTCATTTTATTCAACTTTATGTCCATCCGCCACAAATATTGAAGTCGTAATATTACTATAAAAGCATTAAAGCACAAAATCATATTAAAATATGTACATTTACAGTAAATGTTAATATAATCATCATAAATCCTAGAGAACGAAACATGAAAACATCTGTGTTTCTGTGTTGTCATCTAATTTAGAGGTCTTTAAGTGCTCAATATTGGTGTTTTCCACGGTAGCTCCAATATCTACTGTTTGGCATCATTGTCAGCGCCACTTGATATTGGTAAATTTAATATAAATTAGTTTATTTTCTACTGTTGCAAGATAATTTTAATAACTAAATTTGTTATTTAACCTTACAAAATCATCTTATTTTATAATGTTTTAGAGCAAACCACATTCACAAATGAAGAGTCCACGATGTACTGTAAATATCACCAGATTGTAAACATGTACATTTACAAGTATGTACTGTACATACACGAATTCATAAATTTAGATTACTTTTTCTGTACTATATTAAAAACTAACATTTATTTGTTTGTAAGCTTAAAATAGATTCTTATTAACCATATATTATTAAAAGTTCATTTATAAATAATATACAGAACTGGGAATGGTTATTTGTGGTTTAGCCTAGTGACAAATAAATTCGACTTAAGTCACCTCTCTTGGAACCAATTACTGACGTAAGGCGAGATATACCTGTACAGTGGTTTTTGCATAAGACAGCAAAAAATAAACAAACAATATTAATTAAACTAATAAACTGGATTTTGATTTTTGGTCAGGATTAAATATATGTATTTGGTATTAAATTATGAAATATCAAACTAAATTTATCAAGAAATACTTTGTTTAAAAAATACATCATTATGCAATTAAAAATTAGTTAATATTTTAATTTAGTATATCCTTATTTAAATAATTGTTCCTTATTAACACATGCCTTATTTACTAATTAACAAAAAACTTCTTAACAGGTTAGGAAAAGTTTTTTGTTAGTATTCTCCGGTGTTAAGATAAAGATGTGTAATAATTAACAATAGATAAAAATGAATGTTAATGGTTAACAGCTTTTTACAATTTCATTCTTCTGTTTGTTAATATTGTAATGACACAACTGTTATATGAGGAGTCTGATATTAATTATTTTATCGCTAACCGACGAATGGCAGCTTCTCGGCAAAACTAATAATAGTACAGAGAAGCCGAATCGCAGGGGCCCCTGTAAAGTTGGCTATCCAAAGGAGAAGATGCCATTTAGGAACCAATTTTAACAAATTGAAAAAATTCGAATGAAACTTTTTTCCAGATAAAATAGATGCTTTCTTTTAAATAATAATAAACAATTTTTTCATTTAAAGCCATTCTTTTTAATAGTTCGTACGTTGAGAGGTTAAAGGTATGGGCCAAAATTACACTAACATTTATAATTAAAGAAAATATTTAATACATTCCATAAAACCTAGATACTTTTGTTTATTTCTTGTCATAATCTCCGTAAACATTGAGACATTTATCCCAGTGTGACAATAGTTTGAACATTCCATTCCTTCAAGGTACTGTTGCTTGTCAAGTTGCATGAAATATTCCAGAATAGTGTCTTCCAATTCCTCCTGATCTGCAAAGTGTTTCCTTGCCAAAAATTTCTTTAAAGGTCTGAATAAATGAAAATCAGAGGGGGGCTAAATCTGGACTATATGGAGGATGTTGCAGGACCTCTCAATTCTGCTGTGCCAACCACAGTTTGGTTTGGTTTGACGAGTGGAGTATAGTCCAGATTTAACCCCCTCAAATTTTCATTTATTCGGACCTTTAAAGAAATTTTTGGCGGGGAAACACTTTGTGGATCAGGAGGAACTGGAAGACACCATTCTGGAATATTTCAAGCAACTTGATAAGCAACAATACCATGAAGAAATGTTCAAACTAGTGTCATACTGGGATAAATGTCTCAATGTTTACGGAGATTATGTCAAGAAATAAACAAAGTATGTAGTTTTTATGGGATGTATTAAATATTTTTTTTAATTATAAATGTTAGTGTAATTTTGGCTTGTACCTTTAGTATCAGACACTTTCTTGTAATTATATTAAGTAATGACAGCTGTTAAAATAAACAAAGACTTTGTTGAACTCAACTTCTTAACTATGGCATTTGAGAAGTGTGTGGAAGCAGTAAAGCCTGTTGTAGTGTTGATGATTGAGGTGAGAAAGGATAAGATGTGATAAGTTCCTTACTTATTGCAAAGCATAAAAGTGATAAATGTGTGGTGAATCTGGTAGTCATATTTAAGATACATAAGTATGGAAACCAAAAAACCCAAAATGCATTTCAAACTATTTTCAATAGAAAATGGTCCCTCGTCAGTTGGTATTAACTAAAAGTTTTTAGTATACTTAAAAATTATACAAGGTGAAAAAAATAAACTTAAAATTAAACTTAAAACTATGCCTAAAGCTATACGATATAAAGATGAAAATGTTGCCATGACTATATGAGCAGTAAGCATTATCAATGTAGACAAGAGCTTACTGCTTACTGCTTACTGCTCATACAGTCATGGCGATGTTTTCATCTTTATATTGTATAGCTTTAGGCATAGTTTTAAGTTTAATTTTAAGTTTATTTTTTTCACCTTGTATAATTTTTAAGTATGCTAAAAACTTTTAGTTAATACCAACTGAAATGCATTTTGGTTTTTTGGTTTCCATACTTATGTAATCATCTTATTGTACATCCCCTTTTTGTTTTATTAAATGTTTTTACTTTGATTCCCGAGTGTCTGTGCCCATTATCATTGGTGTGATAAGCCCTTACTATTATCTGCTTCATGGTTATAGATATTTTAATTGATTTAATTATATCTAGGGCTAAAAGCAATTTCTGTAAGAATTTATGTATTTTATTTATTATTTTCATGTTTTAATTTGTTATTGGGACATTTATTTGTTTTATTCTTACCTTAAATTTTGTGTATTTGCAGTTTTAAGTTTATCAAAATTGGTATTATTTAGGGTTGGAATGGATTAATTCACTTTCCATTATTTTTAATGGGAAAAATTGATTTAGACTTAAAATGATTCAGAGTGTGAACAGTCTCCTGGAATAAATTAAATTTGGAGTATGAAGCACCATTGTAATTACTATGACTTTAACTCTTTGTTATACAATAGATGAAACATGTACAAATGGGTTTTCAAAGTTTTTTATCTTCTTTTCTTTATGCTTCTGCTGCCCATTATTTGTATTCAATACGTTCAATTATTGCACCTGAGGCTACTACTGCTCCTGGATTGCTCTAGTGTCCTAAGGCAGTATCATCCACTTTGGAAACCACTGGTATAGATTGTCATACTTAGGCTATGTTGTTATTTTAGAAATTATTTTGTTATGCTCTTAACAATTTCAGTTTCATGCAAAATGGATACATTGCAAAATGGAGCAAAATTTATAATTTCCACAATGAATGGAAAATAAAATATTTCTTTGTTATGGCAAAAGATAAATACTGCCATTTAATTTATAATGTCTTGGTGTCTATGCCAACAAGATAACTTGAAACATCACTACAATTCAATAAATAAATATAAATCACCAAACGATTGCCGAAATATTGGGCTATAATAAGGCTAATTAAATGATTGGTATAAAGTAATTTGACTGTATTATAGCCTGATATTTAGGCAATCGTTTGTTGATTTATTGTTACTACTCAGGCTTTGAGATGTTATCATAAATATAATTAAATTTTGCAGTATAATTTTATTTTATAAGAATGACCAATCTAATTAAACTTACAAAGGAAGGAACAAATTATTGATAGTGTTTGATTCAGGAAATAGATAGATTGCATTCCAATATAAGTTGGCCAGGCCTGACTTATATGATAATTTATGTATTAAAAACAGGTATTTTTATATGGTTAATTATGATAAATCAAAATATTGAGAATATTAAACTAGATGAATTACTTAATTTTGTTAAAATTTATAACTCTTACAAAAATGTAAATGTGATTTATGAAATTTATGAGCTTTTAAAATGATATACTGTTTGTATTTATACAATATTGAATTATCTATACTAGTAAACTTTCATATCAAGAACATATGGCAAGATTATCATTTACTAGTGAATGTTGTGTATTTATAGCGAAATTTAATTTTTGATAATGCATTATTACCAAGTCAAAAACTCTTTTAAAATGCATATTTGCTGATTTTGATAAATGTCTATTTACTTATATTTTATTTTATATATACATTTTTTACATAAATAAATGTGTGTATATATGTAATTTTATTCTTGTATTTAGTCTCATTTATTTAAATACTGAGAAATCATAATTAAAGTATCTCTATTTAACACTAGAGATCAGTCCACACAAGAAAAAATCACATAAATCAAGATTCAAAGTGGTGAGTTTTGAATAACTAATTTTTTTATACAGAAATGTCTTCCACATATTCTGAAATCTGAAATGTCATTGTACTAGATTTAGTTGTATTTTGAGTGCTAAATATCTTCTTAGTCTGTTGAATAGGAGCACTTTAATTATGATCATTCAGTATATGTGAAATAATTTCACACTTAATAATATTATAGCTCTAAGTATTAGAATATATTGACATAATAACTAAATGTTTTCAAAGATAAATACCATAGAAAACGAATAATAATTAATAAATAATAAACTTGTATAATTTATCCTAAAATGTCTTTTATACTGAACAAAATTTACTAAGACCATTTATTCAGTATAATAAAAAGACATCTTAAGATAGTATAAGTTTATTATTTAGTGAATCTACTTACACAGAAGAGATAATTGAGACTATTTTCTACATCAGCAATTTTCAGTTTCATGTTTAGAAATATTTGGGCAATGTTTTCTGATTCATAAGTAAATAACAAAAAAACAGCTAATGAGGTTTAATGAGTTAGTTATATTCTGTTATTTACACAGAAAGATGGGAGTCATTTGTTGGAAAGATTTTTATTTTGTATTACTTGTTCCACCTCCTTTGACAGAAAGGAGGTGAAACAAGTAAGAAATTTTACCTATTTAGGGAGTGAAATAACAGATGATAATAGATGTATAAAGGAGTTCAAAAAAAAAGGATAGGATTTATGAAATAAGATTTCCAAAGCAAAAGATATCTGCTAATGTCAAAATACCTAAGTATGAAAGCAAAGAAAGCATTTACGAGGTCTGTTCAAAAAGTATCAGACCTTTGGTCGGCAAAAATAAATTTATTGATTTTGAGGTACAAAACCCTAATCCCCTTCAAAGTATTTTTTTTGTTAGTGTATACACTTCTCCCAGCGTTCCTGCCATTGCTGGAAACACTGCTGGAACGCATCTTTTGGAATGGCCATCAGTCGGTCCATCGCATTCCGCACGATGTCTTCTCTCGACTAAAATCGGGTTCCTTTTAGCAGCATTTTCAGCTTGGGAAATAGCCAAAAGTCACACGGAGCCATGTGGGGAGAGTACGGAGCGTGACGAACCACAGGAGTGTTATGTTTGGCGACGAAAGCCTGAATCAGATGCGCAGAATGGGTGGATGCGTTATCAAGATGGAGCTGCCAAGTTTTGATCGACCACAGATCCGGTCGTTTGCGTCGCACTGTATCGGAAAGATGATGAAGGACCTCCTGGTAGTACTCCTTTGTGATGGTTTGGCCTTGTGGTGCGTACTCACAACACACTACCCCACGAGAGTCGAAAAAACTGTCAACATGACCTTGATATTGCTGCGGGCCTGCCACGCTTTTTTTGGCCTCGAGGATTGTCCCCGAAAGCCTGCTGAATCTTGCGAATGGTTTACGCTCAGGTATTGCCAAGGTTTTTGGCAAAATTTGATGTAATATCGCTGCTCACGTTGTTCAGTCATTTTCCAGCTTAGTGGAATCCGATGAGAGCGCGCTACATGACCTCACTCATAGGCCGATTGCCAACAACTGACGCTTCCTGCAGGTGGGAAAAAATTCAGGGTTGTGCATGACTGTCCCCTCCACAACTCCACCGAAGGAGGTCTCTCGCGCATCATTGGTTTACACAGGGAAAAAAAGGTCTGATACTTTTTGAACAGACCTTGTACATTTTGAGCCACAACAACATGTGGCGGGGTCTGCTAGTCTGTCTACAAACTGGTCTTCCCCTGAAACTTTCAAGGGAATAACATGCCAACATCAACAAACAACGTTTTTCAAGGACATTTAGCTCTGTATGCCAAACTGCTGTTCGTATCACGTGATCTATTGCGATTTTTCTGTTATGTGAAAGATAATTAGTTTCTAAATACTGCAAACCGCATTGTAAGAAAATTTTCGCATTTTTCCAATCGCGTTGGAGTGAAAATGCATTGTAAAGGTACTGCGTTGTAGGTGCCTACCTGTATATGCAAGAATAACAAGACAGAGAAGATTGAGGATTATATATAAGAGGGCCTCAATGCTGAGAAATGGGAAAGACCTTCCCAAATTGCGAAAACTTCCAGGTGTATATAGGGTTCTTGTAAGATAAGAGAGGTTCAAGAGGGATCTAGTCTATATGGGTGCCACAAAAAGGTCATTAGAAGAGAGGATATATGAATACAATTATGATTTAGAGCCCTCAAAAATCACTACCACCTTGCCAATGTTTGCTTTGGAAGACCATATAGAGGCTAAATTAAATCAGACCCATTCATTAAAACCTTCACAAATTGGGAGCACATCAGACTCTTAGAGTTCATTGAAATATTTAAAGCCAGCCATAACTCGAATTAAATCAACTCTAGGGATGAGATACAGCAATTTGAAGCATGGTAAGCAAGGTACAAAATATCATTACAACCTGGATGAGCATATCTTATATTGGCTATTTTAAATTTGAATTTTACATATGTGTTCTATTTGATGATTTTCAATTCAAAATAAATTCTATAAACCTGAAGCTTGAATTATATGGACTCCAAAAACATTTGTAAATTGCAAATTTATGTGTTTTACTGGAAGATGAAGAGGTTTAGTGGTCTGAAGATATTACATTTCTAGTGTTAGTGGAGTATGTTTTGTTAAATAATAAATAAGTAAATAATATATTTCAATATTTTATAACTTGCTCCTTGACTGAAATTTATGCTCTAGTTTGTTAGAATATGATATTGAATTATTTTGCAGTATATTATAAAATATTTTTAATTCTTTAATTTTTTATTGGATCAGTAACATCTTATGTTGTACAATCCAACTGTTTTAAAACTTTGTTGTATTACAAAACTTATTGGAAATTTTATAGTTTATTTAATTACAGTAATACCTCGACTTACGCTACCCCCACTTACGCAAACCCAGAGTTACGTGATTTTCAAATCTCATTGATTCATCTTTTGTTTGAGCTCCATGCAACTCAATTACTCACTCCCACCCACACTATTGTTCAGCTTACATGTTCGGACGTGTCGCATGGAATTGACATATACTATAGCTACAATTTATTTTGTGTTATTTATTTCTGTGTTTGTTATATCTATGGAGACTTGAGAAACTCTATTATGTCATCCAAATGAAGTAGAACTGATTCTTCTGAATCAAATTAGAAAAGAAGAACTTTATCTTTGGAATGTAAAGTTAACATTATTAAAGACTTTGATACAAAAATGAAAATTTGTGTATTGGCATAGAAGTTTGATCTACTGGATTCGACGGTCAGAACAATTATAAAAGGTAAAGAAAAAATTCTCAAAGCTGTGAAAAATGTTCAATCTCTAAATTCAAACATCATTCGTAAACTTCACGGTATTATCACTGAGATGGAAACAATGTTAAAATTATGGTGTGGTAATCAAGTAAATGTGAAAAATTGTATAATAATATAATTTGTTATACATATATATGTATTAACTAAGATTTTATTAAACATTTTTTTCTAAATTATTGTTTTCTTTAGTCTCCGGCCCCAATTAAAAATTATTTGTATGTATTTATATGCGAAATTATACCCCGACTTACACGAATTTGACTTACGTGGTTATTGCTCGGTCCCACCTATTGCGTAAGTTCGGGGTATTACTGTATTCTGTATATTTTTCATTATTTAAAAAAAATCTATAGATGACCAGTTTTAAAGTTAAACATATCAATTTTTATAAAATGAAATTTAATAGAGTAAGATGTATGGTACTGTGAATTGACATTATTATTGAAGACATAAGAAGGAAGTACAATGCTCTACAATATGATTTTAGTACAGTACTGACATTTTATTTACTTATTCAAATTGTATTGGGTTGAACCAAAAGTTCATTCGGTTTATAGAAAGAAATAAAATATACTATTTTAAAATAAATAAAAATGTTTAATCCACAATGTATCACCCTTCTGTTTGATAACCTTACGCCACCAGACGGGTAGTTTCATAATTCCATCCGTGTAGAATTGGGTGGGTTTCTGATTGAAGAAATTATCGATGTGATTTTTGATACCTTCTAGAGATTGAAATTCTATGCCATTTAAATTATTTTTCAATGAACAAAAAAGATGATAGTCTGAGGGAGCAATATCTGGAGAATATGCAGGGTGACTCAAAGCATTCCAGTTAAAGTCTAGAAGATTTTGGCGCATGTTTAACGATATGTGCGCCAAAAACTTCTAGACGATTATCATGATGGAATACCACTCCCTGTCGATTTGCAAGTTCCGGACGTTTTTGATGCACTGCAGCCTTTAGTTCATCCAGTTGGAGACAATATTTATTGGAATTAATTGTTTGATTGTTGGGTAAAAGCTTGTAATAAAGAACCCCTTTCCAGTCCCACCAAACTGAAATCATTACTTTTCTGGGATGCAAACCAGCTTTAGGTTACGGCACTGGAGGATCACCTGGCTTACTCAAAGTTCTCTTGCATTGAATATTGTTGTAAATGATCCATTTTTCATCACCTGTTATTAATTGCTTTAAAAAGGGATCATCTTCATTGTGTTTTAAAAGTGAATCACATACAGAAACACACTCAATAAGGTTTCATTTACTTAACTTATGGGGAACCCAAACATCATAACGGGAAGTTTATCCAAGGCTAGCCAAATGTCTGACAACAGATGTTTGGGATATTTTTAAGATGTTGGCTATCTCTCGTGTTGTTTTATGCTGATCATTTTGAATTAAAGTCGTTACGGACTCATCTTCTATGGTTGAAGGTCGTCCTGACCAAGGTGCATCTTTGAGAGAGAAATCTCCCTCCCTGAATTTTGAAAACCATTTCTGGCATGTTTGATCAGTAACTGCATCCTCCCCATATACAGCACATATCCTTTTTTGAGTTTTTGTTGCATTTTTCCTTTTTGGAAATAATAGAGCATCAGATGTCGAAAATGCACCTTCTTATCTTCCATTTTAATGTTTTTTTTTTCTTAAAAGTTAACAAAATTTTAAAAAGTAGCTGTAATTAAACTTATGTAATAAATATGCAGATATTTGTAATGTCAACCTAAACAAGTTAAAACTCGATAAGCACAACAGAGGCGCCACAGACAAGCTATTATGTAAATACCCAAACGAACTTTTGGTTCAACCCAATATATAAATTGTATTTTGTTATACATGCTACATTTGACATTTTTAATTCATTTTGAGAATTTTTCATTAAAATTTGTTATGTTACCAAAAATTGTCATCTTGTTTGTTACTTAGTTTAATTTATTTAGGCATTCTATTATATCAAACTTCAGCTTTCTTATTGGATACGTTGGATATATCTTGAATCTTTTTTAAAATTGCAATTGTGATGTGGAAAGATCTCTCTCTCTTTTTCCTCTGTTAGCAGAAATTACTTTCTAATGTTGTTTTCAACTTGATTCCAGAAATAATGGCAAGAAACTTTAGGTACATTTTCTAGAAATTAATTATAAAAAATCTGAAATATGTTATCATAGATTCTATTTTTGTTTTTCTTCATAGATCTTTAACTTTTACTAAATATTGCTCTATACTGTGTGTAATTAATTTTACTACTATCTTATTTGCATATAGTATAAAGGATTTAAATTTTGTTGGAAGCATTAGTAATATATGTTGTATTCTGTAATAATATATCTTGAAAAAATTAGGTTATAAAGATGATAATTCTTTTCTTGTAATTGATAAGAATAAACATAAATTATTGGAAAGAACAAAATAGATTTAATAACTATGTAAATATAAATAGAACAATGTCATTATGTGTAGTAATTTTTGATGATTTTATATAATTTACATTGAATGTATGTAATATAATAATGAAAGAAAAAAATATGTGTAATTATAGTATAACTTAGAATCTTTTGTAAACTATACAGATTTTTGATTAAAATATATCATCAGTTATTACATGTTTATATGTGATGCTTGTTTTTAAATTAAGGAAATAATTTTTATTTAGTATTACATTTATATAAAGAATTTTTAAAAAGTGAAGTTTAGAATAAATTTATTTTTTATGTATGATAGTTATAAAATAGTTTATCTTCAAATAAGCAGCACCTACAACAGGATACAGTTCAAATAAACACACTAATATCAAAAATCCAACAGCAAGAAAACTAAGACTATATCAAGGTAGCCAGAATTCTGATTTAAAAAACATTAATTACAAGGACATAGAAACAATCTCACCTACTTAGAGCTTTTATGAAGTGCATTAATTGAAAGTTCCTCTATCCCCATAATAGCACGAACAATAATTTATTTGAATTAATATGTATCAATTATTATGTACACTGTTGCATCCAATAAAATTAATGTTCATTTTATTTAAAAATTGCATTCTAATTATAATCTCCATTTGAATTTACTAAGTTAATTACTAGTGATGACTGTTTAAGATGGTTGAAAACATTTGTTTGCCTATTAGTGTTTTTTACTATTGGATTTTTCATGTTAGTGTGTAGTATATCTTCATTTTATACATTAACATTTAATGAAGTTTTGCATTGTATGTCATTTCTTTCTAATTTAAAGATTTAAAATCCTGGATTGTAAGATATTTCTTTCATTTCATAATCTAATTTTCCATGCTTTCAAATATAAATTGAAATTAAATTATTTTTTGAGTTATTTTTTTTGAAATGAATAAACAAAACAAATTAAATGACTTTATTACTTGAATATTTTGTTATGATTGTTATTTATAATGAAAAAAATTTTTAATTATCAGTAAAAACTGGCAATTCTTAAGAGCAGTAATTTTTATATTTTTTTCTTTTCTGTTTTTATTTCATTCTTAATTTCATGTAACAAAGTTTTAGTCAATAATGAAGTTTTTGTCAAATCTGATTTTTATAAGATCCACATAATTTATTTAACAAATTATAGCAGCACATTAGAATTGATTGAAACTCAAAAATATACTGTAACAAAATTTATATGATTAAATTTGAAAAGTCAAAATTATGGAAAGGATTTAGATGTTCTGAAAAACTTATTTCAAAAAAAAACATCATCATTTGTATAAAATAACATTATAAATAATAAATTTTTTCATAAAATCTCCAAATTTCTTTTCTGCTTATACACACTACATATGATATGAATATGATTTATACTTATAAATGGTTCAAATTGTTGTAATCATATTTTTCCTTTATTACTAAAACAAAAATTGTTCTTTCTTTATTACCATATTTATTTTAATAAACAATATGCTATCTGCAACCTTTTTCAGTTTGCAACTGTGTTGTTTATTAGTGTGTGCTTGCTATTAGAGAGCAAATAATATTTATATTCTTTGGGAATTGGGTGCAATTATTATTTGAGGAAAATATTAATGGAAATAAATCCATAATTTTTGTCACTTTATTATTATTAGAATAATAATGCAATACTTAAAGCATGCATGTGTGTGCGCACACACACTCACACACTTTTTTCAACATAAGGTAAGAGTGACAATGTTGAATAAATGTACCATTTTTCAGTTTACAAATACAGTATTTCGATTTTTTAATGTAACCATATAGTACAAATGCGTAAAATCTTTAATGAAAGTCTTTAGATATTAAAATTTTTTGAATTGTTTTACTAGAAAATATATTAATCTTGAAATTAGCCCATGTATTCTAACTGGAACTTCTTGAAAAAAAAAATTCAAAACCTTTTTACACTAGCAACTTATTATTTCTCTCACTAATGTTTTTGGATGTTTTTAACATCATTAGCAGACAATATTTACATGAAGTAGCACACATTAAATTCCTAAAAAAAAAGTAAAATTTTTGGAATTCTATAAATATAACATGGAAACTGACAACCATAAATTCTAAAGAGGAACATATTCAAATATTTAAAATAATGTGCTCCAAACAAATTACAAAAAATTGGAATGTAATATAAATTTGAAATATATCACATAGAAAGTTGTTTATCAGTTTGAAAATGTATTTAAATGTTCTATCACTTGATAAGAAAACATTGTAGAACTTTTTAACTTGTTTACAGTTATTGTAATCAAATAAAACCTTGCAAAAATATATTCTGGTATTATCATATACAGTCAACCCCCATAACACGGTTGATAATTCCGTTTTATATGAATTCCATGTTGTATGAGTCACTTAGATTTTACAAATATGTGAGCCATTCACAGCCTGGCACATGTATTTGTAAAATCTAAGTGACTCATACAACATGGCATTCATATAACATGGAATTATCAACAGTGTTATAGGGGGGTTGACTGTACAAAAGATACTCAACACAAAATAATAGCATACAGTAACAACTAAGAACTGAGTTCATATTAATATTAACATACTCACCAAACCAAAAAAAAGAAAAAAAAAACCAGCAGTATAACATGATTTCATAATACATTTTTGTTATATTTCTGTTTACTGCTAAATCGGCAAGTCCTACATATAGTTGTAATTTATATAATATATTTTATAATTTTTTCAAACAAAGGAAACATGTGCAATCTTTCGTTTTATTCTTAGTATTGTATTGTTTTTTTTTTAGTTTTGTTTTGCTGTTTCATTATACTTTTGTTTACTGCAATATTGGTAAATCTACATAAATATTTATTACAGTCGACCCCCCTATAAGATATAGATATGTTCCAATTTATTAGGAATCTGATTTCTTACAAGTCGTTCCAATCACAGCCCGACACGTGTCAAGTTTACGGACTACGGCTGATTGAAAGGTTTTCTTCCATAAAATTAATCAATTCTACATTAATGCGACTCAACATTTCCAAAATACGTATATTTTTTCGTAGTTTTATAGGAATCGTAATTATAGGGACCGTAATTATAGGGGGGTCGACTGTATTTATATAATTTATGGTATTGTTTATAAATAAATAAAACAATACAATAAGTTATATAAATAATAAATATATATGTAGGTTTTATTGATAAAGCAATAAACAAAACTATAATAAAACAACAAAGTAATGAAAAGTAAACTAAGATAAAACAAAACATTACATGTGTTTTTCTTTGTTTAAAAAATTATAACTGAATATAATTACACAAAAAATTATACAAATAATCAATCAACTTATATATTTAGGACTTATGAAAGGAAAAAAAAATAAGAATTATAAAACAATAAAACAAACCCCCAAAAAAAAAGAATGCACGTGTTTCCTTTGTCTGAAAAAATTTTAAAGTGTTGTATAAAACTCAAATTTTTTTGGAAATTATCATTTTTTATTATTTATGTTTTTTAAACATACTTTTTTTTATAATTTACATTGAAACTACTTTTTATACTAAAATATTGATCTCATTTAACAGGATTACCATAACCAGTTGGTTAATTTTAGAGTTGTGAAATTACATATATAGGTATGAAATACATAAACATTAACTTTTTGATATAAATAAGAATTGCTTTTCAGTAATTATGTCAATATGTATAAATCTAATACCAAAATATAAAGAACAAACTTCTGCTTCAAGCTAGCTTGATGACAAAGTTGAATAAATAAAATAAATTATTTTATTTATTGTCAAAGTGTAGTATAAAATTACAAACAAACAGTAGGTGACAATAAACAAATTTTTTTTGTAACTAAGTTTTAATATTAATTAACAAATAAAATCTAAATAATCATAAACTATGTAAACATATGTGTATACAGGATTTTTTCCAAAATGGTATAATAAAAATTGAATTTTTAACAAATTTTTAAATAATGACAAATAAAAATTTAAATTTAGTGAGCTTGAGTGACTGATATTTGTCTTGAGCTTTTTCAAGGTAAAAGCACAGTAGAACCAGTTGAAAGGAGAAGTGTTAAGATTGAAAATGTTCATCAAAGTTTTTACATTAAAATTTTTGTTACTGGATGTTAAAGGTTTTGTTGAATGTGTGTATGCTATTTCTGTACAAAATACATCCAACACATTACATATCAGACTTGACATTAAGACAAATAAGAAAACAAAGAATCTGTTAGAAAAATGCTTTAAGTCCATTCTGGTTATGTTTGGTCTTGAACATATGTCCAGTAGATTAAAAAACACAAAAATATGGATACAATGTCAAACACAATGAAACAACATAATATGCATTATGTTGTTTTATGTATATGGATGGCATAATCTCTATGCATCCACAGACACTAGTAAATCACAATTTAAAAATGGAGAAAATATTTGTTTTTATTAAATTTGTTGGAGTTTTTTGCTGGTTGTTGGTATGATAGTTGTTTGTTTATACTTACAACCAGTTAACTAGTAGATATTTACTCAGAAGTTGCCCATAAAATAAAGTGTTTGTGGAAAATGGATAAGGTATTGTGCCAGTAAGTCCTCTCTCACAAAGTCATCATACCACATGCATTACCCAAAAGTCTGGAAACATTAGGCCTTTACAACAACATATACATTACATTAAAGAAAGTAATTATACTAAAATTATACTAAATTATACATTAAAGAAAGTAATTACACTAAGAAAGTAAATTATACTAAATAATAATGTAGTTAAGAAATTATTAAATTCAGAAAGAAACACAAATGGCACACACAACTACACCAGCAGTTTTCCATAGCTGTTCATTGATTATGGTCTGATACAGCACTGTGCACCTGTATTATCTGAGTAAGATGCAATTCATGTAGAGCAAATAATTATAAATATTAAAATAAACTCAGAAAAAATTAAATAGAAAATAATTTTAATGTCTGTAATACCTATTGATAAATTTTAGAGTTGATCACTTAGTTCCTACTAACTGTGCAAACTGCAGACTCTTTGCTAAAGTTCAGATAGACATTTGCTATGAAAGCAGAATGCAAAAAAAAGATTTGTTTTTGCATACAAAATTTGATTCCCACTGCCATTTTCCCCCAAAAAACAGTGAAATGATCAATCATATATAAACAACAGCAAACATCATTAAAACATGATGTTATTAAAAAGAAAATACAAAATTAATTATATTTATAAGACTATAATTAGAATGTATATTTTCCATAGCCACCATTTAAAATCTCTCATTTTTAGCCAGAAATTTATCATTCTGATCAGTGGCAAATATTTCTCACTAGAAGTAATTTCAACATGCTAAAATGTAATCACAATTCACAAAATGGAAACATTTTCTAGGTAGGATGTCAGTGATCTGATCGCTTTATAAACTAAGTTTAAAATTATAACATTACAATTATTTTTTGTTAAATTTTGTAAAGTTTATTTTAACATTTGTTTTTCTATTAATATTATTGATAAAATAAAAATAATACATTTGATTCTGATGAAAATAATATGATAAAAAAAAGTTGATCCTTCAACAGCCAGCTCATTAAAAAAAAAAAATGTGCTTCCTTATAAAGACATAATGGATTGTAATAATCAGGCCATCCAATAGGATACTGAAATTCTGTTTCATTTGTCTAATTACTGTTTACTGCATACATCGAATTAGAAAATGGAACAAGAAAATTTATTTTACTATTGTCTTGTAATTTAACTATTAAAATTAATTTCCTAGACTTAACTGTTTATAAAAACGAAACAGATCTGAGCACTACTGATTCCTTTATTGGAACTTGAATGATACAATAACACACAAGCTATTGGCATTTAGGGTACTAGTAAATAGAGCAATCTTTCATTTATATACAAAAAAGGAAAGGAATAAAGAATTTAAGCTATTAGAATAATAGCTAACAAGCACAGTTCCCCAAAAAATAGTGCAAGAAGTGGCACTATTAAAGCCTCATTACAGAAACATATAAAAATAGATACATAGATAAAATTCAAAATAAGCAAATAGTTCTAATGATAACAGAGAAATTAGTAGTAACAATGGCAACATCCTATATCAAAAAGGCAGGTTATAGTTTGAGTTAAAAGATTTCTATTATGCGCATTTTAAGGAATTACATAGTTTATACTTACAAGCTATCTAAATTAGTGGTTTAAGCTTTAAGCTTATCTAGGCACAATGCATCCTATTTTTACTTAGTTTCAACAACCAGATCTATTGCCAAAAAGATTAAAGAATATTTCAATTCAGTAATGTTTGGGCATCATAATGTGATTATATCTCTAATGCAATAGACTTGACAAAAAGAAGTTACTGTGCACTGGAACAAACCTGTCCTTATTGAGGAATACAGAACAGGAAACACCATCAGAATTCTAGAGAAAATATATGTTTATACTCTACATAAAAGTATCAAAATCATTAATATCAAACAAACTTACCTATGTTGGAATAGCTGGAAGCCAGTTTTAGACAAAATAGATATAAAATTATCAACAGACTCCTAAGAGAAACAGAATAAGACCAATAGGCAAATTCTTAAGTTCTTAAAAATGTTAGTTTGTAACTCAAATATTAGTATATAGTTTAATTTTATATGTTATTTTTAAGTCTTAAAGCTTTATTTATTCTTTAAGGAATCTTAGAGAATATATGGAATTTTACAACTGTGATAGAATTTGAAAGTATTATTCTAATCTGTAATTGTTCTAAAATTTAATTTAAATAATTTTCTTCTTCTGATTAAAGCTTGTTATTCTAGAACATAATTTAAATAATTAAATTAAATATTACTTCTAAACTCAAAGTTTACTGTACAGTATATTAAACAGTTAGCCTATCAGTTACAGTTATAATCAAAAAGGCATATCATACTTGACATAATAAGCCCTTTTAATTATAGCTGTAAGTGATAGACTAAGCAATTAATATAATTTAAATAGTTTGTTCTTTTTAGTTCACAAGCTGGTTTTTCTGTTTTATTTAAACATTCATAAAGTTTAAAACTGTTCTTAACTGAAGATGACTTAAAATAAGTCAAAAATGCTTTATAATAAAAATTAAGTTTAGTAATGTTGAAAAGAAGCCTGGTTGATATTTATGTAATTTAACGTTTTTTTTTTAATATTTTTTTAAAAAAAATATTAAAAAAAACTATTAAAAAATATATTAAAAAAAAATATTCTTAACTTTGTTATTCTAATTTTGTCATATGGATCTCAAATAGGAATGTCTAGTGATATCAATTACATCAGGGATTGAATGTACAGAAATAAATGGGAGCAAACTAAAAGCTAGATGTGTGTTTTTGTTTGGAGAAAAATCACAATGGCAGATGAATATGTCTGTAGCAAACAAAGCATCTTTTGTGTTTTCTAAAGATGATCTTAGTGATTTTAGACAAAGGAAAAGTTGGTTGATGAGTTAGTAATTATAATTTAAAATTGTCCTTTAAATTTCTTGCATAACCTACACTTGGTTTTAAATTTCATTTTAAAAACAGATAATCCACAGATTATCTGCACAAAATTATGGTAAATATTGTACAAGAATTGAACGAATTATTCTTTTGTTTAGAATATATTTTTTCTCAAATGAGAAAGAAATTTTATCACAATTTTTAGATCAAATTTTTTATTTATAAAAAATACTACATTTAATTTTGATAATGATACCAATTTTATTTGTATTTTCTCAGACATATTAATAATTTACTTTTAGGAACATAAATTCGACATTCCTAAGATAGCGTTAATAGGAGGATTGCATGGAGATCAGCCTGTGGGTCGTGAAATGTTGCTGAGGCTGATTCGTCATCTTCTCAGAGGTATGTAATATGTAATATCTGATAACTGTAACAGTTATCAGATATTAATATAATAAAATTCTAAATTGGAAATTTGAATTACAGAGTTATCAAAATATTAATATAATTTATAGTTTTATTTTTAATGAATTTATAAATATAAAGAACGAAATAATTAAAAGTCTTATAGATAATAAATAATTTTAGGATATTTCATTCATCACATGCTTACTATTAAGAAGTCTGTGAAATGATGATTCAAAAATATAATTGTCAAAGTATATACTCAATCACATACAACCTTGAATAGCAGCAAAAAGTTTTATTCAACTTGAAAAACTAACATTTTCAAATATTTTTAATGATCTTCATCAGGTAAATTTATTTTTATATTTAAACATGTTTAGCATTTGATTATTTATGTTTGATACCTGTTAATATTTGTAATGCTTGATTTTTGGAATGTAAGCCCAATGATTATTAATAATGATCAACAACATTAGTTTTTTAAGTTGAATAAATCTTTTTGTTACCATTGAAGGTTGACCACAAATGATGGAAGTTAGTAACCAATACATCTCTGCTGGTGTTGTGCTTATGCAAACAAATGCTCAAACTCATAGATTTGAACTCATTCCAAATTTTGCATTCTTTTCCATTCTTGTTCCAAAAATTCTTAAATTCTAGATTTCAAATGACATTCTAAGGTTGATAATAAGGGTTTCAATCTGCAGATGAGACATAACTAGTCTAAAAAAATACATTTAATCAATCTTAAAACAGACTTTTTTAATAGTACAGTTGAGGTGAATAAAATACAAAGTGTGGGGGTTAAATATAATAAAGATAATTTCAGAACATGTTTTATAATTATGGTTTTTTATTTTAAAGTGTATGTGTGTATATTATAATTAAGCACTCTCTTTTGGACAAAATTCTGTTTATTATTTTAAAACAGATTTAAATGCTTAACAGAAGAGAATTTACATAAATAATCCAACAATGGTTGATTATTTTGTGTGTGTTTGAGGCTTAAAATTTTATGATTTCATGCTTTTATAACAAAATTTAATGAATAAAGATGGTCAAAGGATTATTATAGTTGATGAAAAATAAATTACAATATGAATTAGTAATCTAATATTAATTATTAATTTTATTATTCATCTAAGTATTTCATAACATATACTATATTTTAGTATTTTTAAATTTTTGTGCTCTCTGGATAAAATTATAAATGAAGTAAGTATTTGTTACTTTTTTAAAAGTAAATATTTTATGATTAGAAAAATTCAATTGGGGTACTTCTTTTATGTCATAAAACTGTTTTAGTAGAAATAATCTAAGAATTTGTAAGATCTAAAAATTATTATTATTATTAGAAATATTTATCACATTTTATGACATAAAAGAAGTACCCACTTCAGCACAGAATATTTAGGAAAAGTATTTAGTGTATTTAAGCCGTCTTGTGCCTTTAGCAATTCACCCTAAAAATTTTTACTGTATTCTAGTTTAAAAAATAAAATTAGAATGCACACTTTTATTTATCAGGAGTTTAAAAGAAATCATTTGCATTAAAAATACTTGGAAACTATGAATACCAGTACATCAGGGGTGCACAACCTGTGGCCCGCGGGCCACATACGGCCCCCTATCAATGTTTATGCGGCCCGCGGACGGTACAGGACAAATCCCTTCTTTCGAAGTTTCTAAGTGTAGAACTTTTTCCCTTTCACAGTCATTAGCACCCAACTGTTTTATGACTTTCCCTGAGGTGAGAAATGGGGGGGTTGTTCTATAAATAAGTCTATTTCTAGCTAACACTTTCTGGTTTAGATATCGAATATTTTAAGTCTAATACATAGTATTATAACGATTTTTTGAAGGATCAAATAGAATAAAATGATGTTAGAACGTCATTTGCGATGTTATCAGGAAGTTTCTATTTTGGCGGGAAATCTTCAATTTTATGCTTCGGAAAACTTGCTTATTCGTTTAAATAGCGTCAAGTAACAAAAATAAGTGAAAATAGCGCGAAAAACTATGAAAATAACGATTTTTTAGCATTTGTTTACATTCTAGATTCTGATTGGTATAGTCGAATTTGAATCAATCTTTTCTGAAAAGACGCTTATTCGTCAACCTAATGTCATTCAAACTAGAAAAAA
>NW_019384502.1:221015-227015 GCF_000671375.1 Centruroides sculpturatus | reverse complement strand
ATGCTTTTTAACATAATCTATAGCCCAAGATTTCTCTTGAAAAATTAATTTTGTGATCTGAAATAATTCCATTAAAAAATTATTCGTATGAAAAATTAATTTTGTGATCGGTGCTACCCAAACCACTACTACTACTATTTACACCATAGACTTCTATGCATACTTTTTTCCCGCGAGTTTTAATAGAATTTGTTGCCAATAAACATTAGTGGCGTAATAATAATAATGACGTAGCGAACATAACTGCACCTGGGCCGCGACACTATATTGGCATCCCCTCCCCCTCCAGAAACAAATTTTGTTATTCTTGGAAACCATTAGGCTCCCCTCTGCCAGTGGTGCCCGGGGCAAGCTGCCCCACCCTCTGCTGAGAGGTTTTCTTCGTTTTTGGCGATAGGAAATTCGGAAGTTCCTCAAGGCCAGGCAGCCTCAAAGGATTAACCCATGGTGTATAGCAGCCTTTAGTCTTTGGTCAGAGTGGATACAGAACAAAGCACGTGGTAGTCTAGCTTGCCTTATCTCAAACACGATTCATTGCAGGCCTCAGAATTTTCGGCACAACGAGACATTGTTTTGCAGAGTGAACAGTATGGCGCCGGGCATTAAACGCAAGGTCGATCGCGAGAATCGTCAATTTCAAGAAGTGTGGACTAACAAGTATTGTTTTGTGCAACAGAACAGCATTATTTGCCTGTTGTGCAATGGAACAATAGCAGTGCCAAAAGAATTCAACCTGAAGCGACATCATGAAAGCCAACACAAGGATTTCCTTCTGCAAGGTACGGAACGCGAATGGAAAATCGAATCGTTACGACGATCACTAATCAGCCAACAATATGTGTTCAAGAAACAATCTGGAGAATTGGATGCAGCTGTTGAAGCCAGCCTAGAAATATCTGCTGTAGTAGCCAAGAATGGGAAACCTTTCACAGATGGCGATATGATAAAAAAGTGTCTTATCATCGCAAGTGAGAAGATGTGTCCTGAGAAGACAAAGTGTTTTCAAACAATCAGTCTTAACCGCATGACGATACAACGGAGAATCTCGGAAATTGCATCAGACATTTCTGGCCAACTTAATATATTAGTTGCAAACTGTGCTTATTTTTCTTTGGCTGTGGATGAATCCACTGACATATCATCAACAGCACAAGTGATTGTGTTTATTAGAAGTGTTTCACTAGATTTTATTGTGAATGAAGAATTTCTTGGCATGGCATCACTTTTCAGACATACAACTGGTGCTGACTTACTTACTGGTTTATTGAGCGTTTGCAACAAATCAGCACTGGACTTTGACAAGCTATCCAGCATTGCCACTGATGGAGCACCATCTATGGTTGGATGTGAGAATGGCATGGTCACTTTGCTGAAAAACCACCTTGGGGACAGGCAAAAGAAGTTAGTCCAGTATCATTGCATAATTCACCAACAGCAACTTTGTGCAAAGAAGCTGGGATTTGAACGTCTGCTGAAAGATGTCTATGATACTGTGAACTTAATCCGCCGTCATGGACTCAACCATNTTTACTTTGTCAACTTTGTTGTAAACAAAAGTTACTAAGTACCTGAAATTAGTAAGGTCAAAAGTAACTTAAATTTTTAATGTGTAAGATTCAATTGAAAATGATTTATATAAATTAAAATTTATGTCAACCATTAAAATAGTAATTTTTTAAGAACTCATTTTAACATCAAAGAAGATATTAAAGAAATATGAAAAAAGATTTGCTGATGAATGTAAAACAATATCCAAACTAAAACATCTCAGATATTTTTGTTTGGATATCAATTGTTTTTTGTTTAATAACTGTACTATTACATCAATACATAATACAACAATGTACAATTCAGTTGGTGCTAGGCAACCGCTGCGGCAGTCATCAAGCACTGAATGAACACATCGCTGACCAAATGCACTGCCAACCAAATGCTTTCAATATTCATATTGGTTGCTGCCAATTGACACTTTCGATATGCCATTTAGAATAATTATTATAAAAAGTTTTAATTCACATAAATTTGAGCTCTTGTAATTCTGAGTAACATTTTGAATAAAATTCATTTATTTCAATGCAATTTTATCTTTATAGGCATAAATTAAGCTGCAAAACTGAATTAGTTCTATGGAAAACCTCATGAACTTTGACCTATCGACCCAGAAGTTTTGCAAACACCTCAGTGATAATGAGAAAGGCTTAAGTTTAAAATTTAAGCTTTCTACATCCAGTAGTTTTTTCTCTACAAGCATATGCAGTGCCAAATAAAGAAAAATGAGAAAATACAGCTTTTCTGGTGATTTTTGCACTTTTCACTGCTTATATTTTGGCAACCACATTACAGAAATCTTGAAAGTTTCCACACTACCTAAGAAACCACAATTTTCCTTTTGAACAAGATATTTGGAATTACTTCAGATGTTTGGGGGTGGAGAAATCTTGATATGTCTCTTCATTGTTTTATAATATTGTGTTAAATATTTTTACTTTACTATCTGATAAATTTATTAACATTCAGTAATTTCCATTATTGAATTATCTCAAAAATGATCAATTATATTTTATATTTTTATGCTTGAAAATAGAATATCTTGATAAAATTTTTTGAGCAGATAATGTTAATTTTTACATGTATTGTGATGTTAATATTCAATTTTATGTAAGAAAGAATATTAAGAATAAACATAAAATCTGAATAGTAAGCATTTTGCTAACTATGCTATAAAATGTTAGTTATAAAAGTAATAGCATCCTAATCATATATATATATATATATATATAATAAAACAACAACATGTCAAAATAATCAATTAAAATTTAGTGGACATTAAGCAATATAGTAAAAGTAAAATTAAAACCTTCCATTCATTTCCAAATATATATACTTTCACTAGATGATGATGAGTATGTTTTACATCATCACTTCTACTTGATTGAAGAGAATAATTAATTATTTAAATAAATAAATTGCTAAGCAATTTGCCAAGAGTTTGGATAGTTCAATTATATTGGCTAAAATTATTAGGAATTAGTAGTTTGATTTAATTTTCTGGCAAGTAAAAATTCAAATAACTTTAATCACTATAGCTTCTATAACTCAAACTACACTTACTATTATAAATCAAAATGCTCCAAGAAAACTTTTAACATGCAGATTAATTTTGCTACCAACTAACGTTTTCGGACAGCTTCACTGTCCTTCTTCAGGTTCAAAAACAAAAACAAAAAACTTCCTTCCAGAAGAAAGTTCTTTTTCTTAATGGAAACTTCTAGAACGCTTATCTTTTAAATCAAATCATCGTAGATTCGATTGTGTCAGCTTGTTCTTTAAATTTGCAAATCCACCACTTTCCATGCTGATGCTAGTTTAAATGATTCCCGAAAATTTATGGCTTGCCTGTTTTTGTTGTATTTATTAATATACTATGCTTCTGTATATTTTAGATGCTGTATGTTTGAAACTTTTTGTATAAGTTTTGCTTTATCCCAGTCAACCGATCACGTAATTTGCTAATGCTGTGACTGGTTGTTCATACCTAATATCCCTTTTATGCTCTTTCAACCTTTCGTTAATCGATCTTTTTGTGGCCTTTATATAATAAAGCTCCTTTTGGCGTCTTTTAACGTGTAACGGTATTCTGTATACTCCTGGAACCAGTTTTTTGTCTACAGGTGCTTTGTCATGTTTTAGCATTTGAAAAATCACCAGGTTCCTCTTAAAGGCTAATTTCTTATTACTTGCTATACCTATTTTCTTGTATATGCTGGTTAGTGGTGCCCTATACTCCATTACGGTGAATTCTTCCTCTTTCTTCTTCTCTTTGCATACAATGTCCACTTTATGTGCTTTCTGTTTTATGTCTTTTACTTTGCTTTATTCCTGCCTCTTTTGCTAGGTTTGCAATGTATTCTACTTCTTTCCTTGCGTCTTGAATCTCGCTACAGTGCATATATGCCCTTTTAAACAGTACTCTAAATGCTGCTAGTTTGTAGTTTACTGGATCATGTGTATCAGCTCTGGCTACATACGTCGGCTTTAGTTTGATACATCTTTCTTCTTCTACTATCACTTCAATATCCAAGAAATGTATCCTTTTTTGCCCTTGTTGTTCCAGCTCTAGTTCTAGGCCATATTGATTGCTGTTTATATCTCTTATAAATTTATTTATGTCTGGCATATTCTTCCAGATAATAAAGACGTCGTCTACATACCTTGCATATATTAACATATTTCCTTCATATTTCTGCAATACGCTATTCTCTAGAAATCTTAGTAACATCTCGCATAAGAAAAAGAACTTTCATCTTGAAGGAAGTTTTTTTGTTTTTGTTTTTGAACCTGAAGAAGGGCAGTGAAGCTGTCTGAAAATGTTAGTTGGTGGCAAAATTAAGCTGCATGTTAAAGATTTTCTTGGAGCATTTTGATTCAAATAACTTTTTTAGATATTTACATTGAATACTATATTGAAATTTTATTAAAACTTTCAGGTTATAGAATGGGTGATAAAAGAATAAAAAATTTACTGGAAACAGTTTCAATACATATTTTTCCAAGTATTGATGATAAAGGATTTACTGTGTCAGTTCCTGGAGAATGCAGAAGTACTTCTGATTCAGCTTTAGATATTTCAAATAAATTTAGTAAGGAATATGATCAAATGTTTGCTTCTGTTGAAATTTTGAAGGGATATCTGGATGCTTACCAGTACACCAGTCTTCTTTCTATAGAAAGCAATGGTTTATCTATTCAGTAAGTATTCTCATATAAAATGACTATTTGATTTCAATTAAATTTATTTGAATTAATTTAAACAGTTCTTTACTTATATTTTAATGACCTGAATTAATATTATTTTGCCACAATGTATTTTTTTAGTAAAATTTAACATAAATATGATAATATATAAATTGCCATCTTCAATCTTGTAACTATAAACAGTGGATATTGAAATATTGGGATAACTCTAAATTCATATAATGTGTGTGTATGATTGAAATATATCTTATATTTATTATTTTTAAAAAATGTATTTAATACATACTAATTTATATTTTCATAATTATATATTTTTTAAAATGTTTTGGTTAAGTAAAAACATGTCAGAAGCTAGAACAATATATGACAATTACCTTACATTGCTTACTTTTCTTCCAGCAGTTAGTTTTCTCCAAAAAACTAACTACTAGAAGAGAAGTGAGAAATGTAAGGTAGTTACATTTTGGTTAGTTTCACATATTAAAAGAACATTGCATTGAAATCACATCCTTAAAATCAAACAAAAACTGGAATACAATATATTATAAACATACATTTTTAAAAATATTAACAATTATTTAGCAATTAGGTAATATATGAGTATCAAAACATTTATCAATAGAAAATATAGAACACTGATATTATGTTGTTTGTGTGTTATTGCCACAATTTTATCTCAGTAGATACAAGTTATTGAGTACTAAGAGAAAATGGCCTTTGACTTAGTTATTTGACTTAGTATTCAGGAATTTCCTAACAATATGACGTATTCAATATAGTGGCCTTCTGTAGTGTGATGTATGTATTTCTATTCAATTGTAATGTTGCCAGGCTTTTGTGTAGTGTGTGTGGTATCACACCTGTACAGAAGAGAATGACAGGTATAATAAGCACCCTATCCATCCTCCTCACAGATATGTCTATAATGTATGTGATTTTATTGTGTTTGTCAATGAGTGTGATGTCTGGTCTGTTATGGTAAATTGTTTTATCTGTGATTATGGCTCTGTCGTAGTACATTTTGTGCATGTTGTTTTCCAATACTGTCTGTGGAATATACTTGTAGTATGGTTCATGAATGTCTACCAAGTTGTGTTTGTTTGCAAGCTCTTGGTGTATTATATTTGCTACTTGATTATGTCTGTGTAAATAATCTGTCTGTGCCAAGAGCTTGTACCCAGAAGTGATGTGTTATATAGTTTCTGGCATGATGTGACATTTTCTGCATGTGTCATTTGTGAGTGT
>NW_019384502.1:185122-220718 GCF_000671375.1 Centruroides sculpturatus | reverse complement strand
GCTATTCGGCTATGCTAAAACCCATAAACCAGGCACGCAAATCCGGCCGATTGTTGACAAATCAAGATCTCCAACCCTACCTATTGAGAAGGGTCTACATGAGCTCCTTAAAGGCCATTTGAAAGATTATAACTACGCCGTTTCGAACACGCGGGAACTCATCACTAAATTGCAGAATATCGCTCTGAAGGATCAGGAATTTATTACAGTTCTCGACTTTGAAGCTATGTATCCTTCCATTAAATTGGAACCGTGCTTCTGTGCCCTTAGAGATTTCCTTTTCCAAGCCTCTCCACCTGGATACCACAAGCAGGTGTTGGAGCTGGCCCACCTTATGTGCTACACCTCATTCTTCACCTTCAACCAACGAATCTATCTTCAAGAAAGGGGAGTACCTATGGGTAGCCCCCTCTCTGGAGACCTCTGCGAATTAATTGTAAGAAAACTGGATAACCAAGTATTACAGTCCTTCAACGCGGAAATCGTTCTCTATATGCACTATGTTGATGACATTCTTATCATTTGGAAGTCCAAGCTGGATCTGAACACCGTTCTTCAGATTGTGAACAACAACCCTTTTGGACTTAAGCTTAAATTAGACCAGCAGGATGACAGGATGGCCCACTTCCTGGACCTCAATATCCTCTTGGATCATGGCTGCATAGCTACTAGTGTGTTCCATAAGCCTAATCTTCAATCTTTCTTTATCCCTGCAACCTCGAATGACCCCTTTACTTACAAAATGTCCGCTTTCAGGGCTCTTATCCGCAGAGCTTTTACCCATTGCTCTAGCATTAACGACGCGCTACGAGAAATCCAACGCATCAAGCGCATCGCCGCAGCCCACAGTTTCAGCAGTAAGTTTATCGATAGGCTTGCGCAAAAAACTCATAGATGCTTAACAACTGGAGATGCCAATTCTAAACCTCTAAAGCAAAGAATTATTCTTCGTAAAAAGTTGTATTTATTTTTTAATATATTAAAATTAAGGATAATTTTTAAATTCATAAAAATGTCAAACTATATCACTTGTATCTATGCTTAAATAGTTTCATGTTGGTTTCCAAACAGTTCTGTATAATTATTGTGTTCATTGGATGTGTAGTGACACTGTAGTCATGTCAAGAGACAGTTTAATCTGTTTTAGCCAGACATTGTGTAGCTGCAGAACAGCATGTTAATTTTTCTTTTTCATGAAGTAAAAGTTGTTTGCATTAGACAAATAGGGCTAAAGAATTGATATAAACAATGCTACGTGAGGTAGAATCGTTGGGTGGATCTAGGCAGGACAAACTCAAACAACAGAGTCCCATGCTTTATATGTCCCACAGAATGTCATTTCAAGGGTCTGGCAGAGGTTCTGATGTTATGAAAATATCAGCTGATCCTTCAGCAGTGAATGCCCTAGTCAGGTCCGGATCATTGCATAGACAAATGAGACAAATGTCTAGGGTTTGGTTTTTAGAAGGGCCTGGTCAAACTGTCTATTTTGAAAAGATTTGTAAATAAGGTAGTTTATTTTTCTGTTGGACAACTGTATATAATAAACAAATAAACAAAAATATATTGCTTTTTATATAGTTATTGTGAGTTCTAAAATCTAATGTGTTCTTATGTTTCTTCTTATTGAAAGCAATTCTTCCAATAATTTAGAATTTTTTTTATAGCAATAAGAATAATATTAACTACAAGATGATGAGCCCGGCAAAAATAACAACAAAGGTTAAGATTATTAGATTATTTCATACTTCTAATCTTTCTATTATATTCTATTACTAGCAAATGAGCCCGGCATTGCACAGGCAAATGATTCAGTAAATATTGTATGTTTGGAAATTAAGTTCTTTCTATCAAAAACAAAAAATTGCATCTAAAATAGTACAGTAGTAGACGTTCTTTAGGTTAAGCCTTAATCCTCTTTATCTCCCCCCCAGGGAATTTCTAAAAATCCCTTCTTTTTTCTTATGTGTGCATTTTCATGATGTACCCTAAATGTTCACCTCTTTCAACCTCTTTAAGTTCAGCACTTTTCTCTGGGAGATGATGAATCAGTCAGTCAGTCAGGACATGTAATTTTATATGTATAGATATCCAGTTGAACGGCAGGCATCGGGGCATACTAAATAGACATTCTCACTGTTAAAATCTGTAAAAAATTATTTATGAAACTCACTGAGTGAATCAAAATTAAATTCTTTAGGTGTTTTATACATCAAACAAAATGCTTTGGATAATATTAATTATGATGAAATAATTGATAATTTTGATGAATTAAAGACTAGAAACAGAATTTTTAAATAAAGTTTATTCATATTTATATGTTACCGCTAAAGCTCGAAATCCGTTAATGTGTACATTACCTAGCTAATCTGCAGATTAACTAGAGTGATCCGTTAAAGCTGCGAAAATTGTTCAATTTCTTAAATTACCTAGGTAATTTGCAGAGTATCTAGGTAATCTGCACATTAACGGCTTCCGTATCGTTAAAGTTCAAAAGTTTGTTTCTTTCACTTCCTTTCCCCACTCCTTCTTTTTACGTAGATAAATTTAAATCCTAGAATGCAAGCAAGCACCGAATTGGTGAGTAAAATCAAGAAAAGATTCTTCGCAAACCTCTTTAGCGAAGATTTAAAATATAATACGTAGTGTTTTAATAACAAACCAAAGTATGATTCCATAATTGAAGATGTAAAGCAAATAAAAGTTTCCAAGAAGAAAGAATCATCTCGAGATTATCAAATAATTCAAAGGTGTGATGTGTTGACTGTACGAGGCTGTGAAAAACTCATTGAGCCGTTGTCAGATGCGCGAGAAAGGTTTGAAAAAGTTTGTCCATGCCGGAGAATTGTTTGACATTCGATAAAAACTGAAGAAGACCTTGAAAAATTAGAAGATTCACAAGAGACTGTGATTATGAGATCACAGTCAAATCTTACTCAAGAGGACATTCCGTTATCCCCCGCTTCTACAGAATCACCTATAGAAATACAAGAATTTACCGATAGTAATCTTAAACTGCCTTCTATACCGTTGATTGATGATGCAGTCACGAAGAATATTCAGTTACCCTGCACCTCCAAGGAATCGCCTCTGCAAGTTGAAGAAGTCATCACTGAGTTACTCTCAACTTCAGCAGAATCGCCATCACAGTTTCGTACGGAGCCTGTAAAGAGCACTATACAAGACATAGTCTGTATTGTTTGCTCAAAAGCAGCATCAAGTGCTCACAAGTGTAAATCGTGTAATATGTTTGTTCACGCAGTTTGTGGTGAAGTAGATCCTAAAGAGGAAGGGTATGGTAAGAATGTATTGTGCATCATCTGTAAAAAGAATATGGATCAGAAAATACAGCGTGATGAAGCCAAGAAATGTTTAGAAAAGCAAGCAAAGAAAATGTTAGCAGTTTCTAATGCAAAGCACCCAAACGTCGATGAAGGTTTCGCTGTGAGAATTAAAGTACCCGAAGAAGACAGAGCAAAAACTGATGCACGTTCAATTTTAGCTGTGGTTCTTAGTAAAACAGAGGATGGCTTTTATAAACTTGATACTAAAACAGGTATTTTAAAACAATTGTATGCAAAATCTGAATTCAGTGTTTGCAAAGAGAGATTTTTAACGAAAGAAGATGGATGTCCCTGCTGTAGAAATATCTTTACGTCAAACAGCAATAAAACAATCCCTTGGTACTGGGCAGGGTTTCAGAAAATGTGACTGCAAATCTAAATGTACCACAAATAGGCGTGCTTGTCGCAAAAACCAATTGCTACGTAATTCAAAGTGTCACCAATCTTTAGATTGCACTAATAAGTAAGTACAATTTTATCATATGTTTTGCAAATTCATTTCCGTAATTGTAGTAATATTTTAAACCGTTTGATTTTTGTATTAAAGTTTTATTAATTGATTGATTCAATCAACTAATTTGTTGATTGTATTAACTTGATTCTTTAGATATTGAAAATTAAATAAATAACATTATGTTAATTTAAGTGTACAGAAACGTTGCTGTTGTTCCAGCAAAAATCTTATTTTCACTTTACCGAGTGCCTAGTAGGTAATTTGCAGATTACCTAGGTAATTTGAGAAATAGAACAATTTTAGCAACTTTAACAGATCACCCTAGTTAATTTGCAGATTAGCTAGGTAATGCGCACATTAACGGATTTCGAGCTTTAGCGGTAACATATATACTTACTTTTTTTAAACTATCTTGGCTTTTATTTAAATTATCTTTTTCATTATTCGATTTATCTTTCATGGGTAAAACATTATATTATTTAAATAGTAACCAAAAAAGATTAAATTAAACAATTAATATTTTAAAGTAATATTGTTATTGTATAATAACTTTTGTTAGACATTTAATAAAATAAATATCAATTTTTTAAAATTTATAAACAGACTGTTTAAACTTTTCTAGAAAAACTAAAATTTATTGTTGTAAATTAAATATTTTTTATTAATAAAAATTTAAGATTTGTTTTAGTTTTTCACACTATTTAGTTTTGTTTTATTTATTGTTTTATATTTTTTGTGTGCTGTATTTCTTGTGGGAGAGAAAGGGGACATGGTAAGAAGAAAATGTCTAGGACCCCAAAGTGGGTTAATCCGGCCCTGGCCCTAGTATTACAATGCCATGATAAGCTTGTTTTTTTGTTCCTAAATGCAATGAGCAACCTTGCTAGGGATCTTAGATTAGTCACAGGAACAAGTGTTTCCAGGTTTACTATATAAAGATGATTGCTTTAAGTGGAACTGTACTCCTGGAGGCCTGCAGGATACATTTTGTTAACCACAACTGTCCATTTAGCATGCTGCAGAGAACAGTGGGACTTTATATGTTTTACAGAAAATTCCAGATTCAGTAATTAGGCTATTAGCTTAGGAGAGCTTTGGTGTGTGAGTGGAATTCCATACCTCAAGTATTGTTTCACAGTCTTGTGTTTAGCATGGAGTTGTGCATTGTGTTGCATATTTCTATGTAAGGATAACCACACATCTTATTAACTTTTGTCTGCAGCACCATAAATTGACACTATGGCATAGGTCATGTCTGACATTATGTGTTATGTTGACAACAGTGTAATTTTTTATCTATCCTGCTTCTTTTCATGTCATAAATTAAACCAGAGGTGCCAAAGAGAGAATTTCTGTGTGCATTACAAGAGGATACCATTGACACAAAAAAAATTAAAATCTGTTTATTTGAACTTCAAAATGTTTTTTAAAAACATTTATGATGGCAAATAAAATTATCAGACCATCATTGATTGCATATACAGTGCAATCAATATTGGAAGTATTTGTTATATCAAATTTATTTCTTATAACTGTAATGTACAAGATCTTGAATATTGAATATTTTCTAGTATTAAGCTAGATTAACATTTGCATATGCACTGTTACAAAGTAGATAAGAACTGCCTGTTCATCCTTTTTTGATGACTATTCAACTATTTCATTAGAGTTGAAAATATCTCAACTTTTCCAAACTTTGGTTTATTTGACCAATAAACTTTTCCTAACTAATGTTTGAAGTCTTTTTAACCAATCATGTTCTAACTAAATTTTTGTCACCTAACAAACCATATGTTGAAACAAACAACATTTTGCTTTGGTTAGTGTCCATTTCATTTGTTTGTAATGGTTAGTATGGCATTGTGGATCAAATTTTACATAGCACTTATCTTTTTCTGCCAATTTTTTCTGATTTGACAAATTTAATTAAAACATGATTCATGTTTGACTTCTGAAAAACATAAAATAGAAACTGCTTTTCTTCATAGACAAATATTTTTAACAGAATTTTTATAATATATTTAAAAATTATTTCATAACATAAGTTAAATTCTTACATTCTACTAATTCAGGAATTAGAGGCCAACTATTTGATCAATCAGGAATTATTATAAAGGACTTTCAAGTGAATTTTCATAGGAAAGACATTCGTATTAATACAGATTCAGAAAGAGGAATGTTTGGGGCATTGCTTCCTGTTGGAAAATATACAATTTATGGTAATTTATTTTTTGTTGTTATATATATTTATTTTTCTAGATGATAATTTATTTTTTATTTTTTAGTTACTGCTCCCGGATATGAAATTAAGACCATTTTTATTGAAGTAGCCAATAAACAACTAGTGAAATTAAGTATTATTCTAGATCCTTTAGAAGCAAAACTGGAATATCATAATTATTCAGAATTAGTCAATGTAATGCATAGTTTATCATCATTAAATCCTTCTATAACAAATATTTACAGGTACTAAGTTACAATAATATAGTTTATTGATTTTATAAATATAATATTAAAAGAAACTATATTTACTCTAATGTAAAATGCCACTGAATTTAAGATACATCTTAATTCCTATTTGCTCACATAAGGATTTTAATTAAAAACAAAACTAGGCAAGTTGAAACAAATTTCTTGCAAGTCAAATAAGTTAAACAGAGTCATTGTCAGAAATATCAATAACAGAGTGTTATTGATATTTGAAACCTCTTCATTTTACATGTTAGGCTCTTCTGGATTAATGCTGGATTTGATGCTCATATCTTCCCACGTGCAGTTATTCTCGTTGCTGTTTAAATATCAGAAATGCAACATTTCTCAAAAGAGTATTGCATAACTTTTTGTGGTATTTTCATCCAAGTACTTATCCCATTATTATAATATACTAACAAGATTGAGTGAAATTATCCTCTTATGTATTTACTATTACAAATATTGATCTAACAAAAATCATTAAAATGACACAATGAAATTAGACACATGGCATTAGAGTCACTAATTATGATATAGTACATTGAATCTAAGTTCCCTATTTTTCAGAGATACTAAAACCTGAAAAACATGAATCCTACATTCATGTAAATATGGTAATATTTTAAATTCAAATAAAATACAAAACTATTGGAAAAATACTGTTCAATTCAAAATATACAGTATTGGTTTACAAAATAACAAAAAATAAACAACAAAATACCAATTTTTACTAAACATAAATAAAATTCAATAACAAAAATTTTTTCTAATTAATTTAATATTAATTTGGAAAATACTTTACATTCTTATTCATCTAGTTTAGATTTCAAACCTAGTTAGAATATTCTATAGTGAATTTCCTTGAAGTAATTTCAATGATTATATTAATTTGTTTCCATCAGTTCAGTCAGAGCAACAATGCTCCTACTAGGAACATTATCGGGAATTCTGCCACTTTTAAGTTTAAAACCATGTGAAACAAATCAGTATTGGATTTTCTCAATCTGATTTTGAGTAATTTGATTTCTTATGGAGCAATAAATGATGTAGACAATCTTCAAGGCTTCTTATAGAGTCCTTGATATTCAGTGATTTTGTAAAAATTGTAGTATTCTGGGTAGAAAGTCTAAATTTATCTTAAAATATCTTAAAATATGTTTTATTACCTCATCTGGATAATAATGAGTAACTCGGCTTAATGCCCATAATGCAGATACCCTGAAGTATAATGGATGATGATGATGATGATCTTTGGAAACGTATGGTTTTACAAATTCAATAGTTTGTCTCAACCCAAAATTTCCGGCAATTTTGATGTACGTTATTTCATCTATATTTCTCTCGAAACGTTGATGTGGAATTACATACTGCAATATTTATAAATTAAACATATATATGTGTGTGTATATATGAAATTTTACAAATAAAAAATTCGCCTACATTAAAATATTTCTCTGCTCTTTCTGGAGTACAATGTTTGTGTTTCAAAGAGTGATCAATTGTATTTCCAACAACACAAGTTTGATGAACGAGCCCAGCAAATGCCAAATGACAAGTCGAATGTAGTTGATAATGTTCTCTAATATAAGGATATTCGCATAATTCCTATTTTAAAATATAGAATAAAATTTTTAGCATCNGTGATTTTGTAAAAATTGTAGTATTCTGGGTAGAAAGTCTAAATTTATCTTAAAATATCTTAAAATATGTTTAATATCATTAAAATACTTTTAATGATATTAAACATATATTAAGATATGTAGATGATTTTCTGTAAGTTATTTGGTTTAAAGAAGTTATTTCTAAATTTATAGAAGACATTATTATTAATTGAGTTGGAGCAGCATAGACACAGTAATAAAATAAAAGTGTCATAAATAGACACAATTTCTTAAATCTTAGTATTTACAAGACTTGAGTTGCTTACTACACTAAACTTTTTGTTAAACCACTTATCCAATACCTCCTACGTACATTGACTTTCTTTTGATATAACCCCACAAACTGGCAGCATTCGTGGCCCTAATTCAAACAGCCTTTAGACACAAGTCATTACAGACAGACAGTGATAATAAATTGAACAGAATCTCTCTGATTGCTATAGATCATGGCTTCTCAAAGAAAGTTATCTTGGGTTTGATCAAAGCATAATAAAGAATTCATTTACATGAAAATATTTCTGAATTTATTATAAATATAAGTTTAAACAAATTTATAGTCTTATATAAGGAGTTGGGTGAATTTAAAACCCTATTAAAGACAAAAATATTAGTTTAATAGTGATAAAAGTATTTTGACTATTAAAGTAATAGTTTTACCTATAGCAATTAATTTTTTCTGTTCTGATAAAGATATCATACCAGATAAAGACAAGGATGGAGTACATATAGTAAAATTATTCAAATGAAGATTTCAATGTAATTTTACTAACCTGTTGTGGTGTTATGATCGGTGACCTTTAGCAAATAAAAGAGTATTGCACAACTTTTTTCAACATTATTTTCAATTTAATGGCACGATATATAAAAAAACACAGGGAGTACCAATGGGTTCCCTTCTATCATCTATGTTGGCAGAGCTCATTATGTGCAACATTGAACATCGTATTTTCAATGCCCCCTTGACCATCCAATATTTGATTATGTATTTATGGTATGTTGACAACATACTACTTGTTTGGGAAGGCTCTACTGAAGATTTAGATCAATTTATTCATGTGTTGGCCTCTATCCTTCTATCAACTTCATGATAGAGGAAGAACAAAATGCCAAAATCTCTTTCTTAGATCTAGAAATCCATACATCTCCTGAGCTCCTATTCTCTGTATATCATAAAAATAATAATGCACCGCAAATTATCCCAGCAACAGCCTTCCAACCTATAAACTATGTGAACTCTGCCATAACTTCCCTCATTAGGAGAGCTTACCTCCTACCTTCCAACCATGCATTAGTAGAAGAATTGCAACTCATTAGTAGTACTACGCAAAAAGCTTGTTATTTGCGATCTACATTCCGTTTTCTCCAAAATCATGTTAAAAATAAGCTTTTTCCACAGTCTTTTCTTCACAACAAAAAGGAGCTAAAAAATAGCAATCCCCGATTCTGTTTTTAGGCCCCATTTCTTTAAAAATAGTACATCTTTTTAGAATGAATGGTTTTATATTACCGTTAACCACACAACCAACATTATGAAGACTATTACGTAACGATAGGGATAGTTTTAAATTGAATGAAAAATCTGGGGTCTATCAAATTCCATTAAAAAACATGATTTATCAGGAGAAGAGACAAGCTACATAGGGGTCACGGCCAGAAAGTTAATTTTTTGCATCCTAGAACATCAGGACGATATCAGAAACAACAGACCGTCAAACAAATTAGCTAAAAAATTGCTTTAGTAAGATTATCAGCCACTCGGGGCCCAAACAAAATTACTCAAATGGTGTAACAATTGGCATGAATTATTTATTTGGGAAAACCTTTACATCTCGGCCTTAACACTGTGCAACACTACTATTATTGAAATCCTGTGAATATGGACAACATTATTTAAGCAAGCTAGTCAACATCTCCAGTACTTTATTATTGTTCACTATACATTTTGGGATATTACAATACTCATATGTCTGCTCAAGAGTTTTTGAATTTTATTCTATTTCAAATTCAAATTGATATTCTATCCACATGCTTCATTTAAATCCATGAGCTGTTCAAATGTTCCAATCTTGGAAACAGTTGTATTCAATTTTTCACTTCATGATGATAGCTTTATGCTATTCAAAAGTACTTGTGAACTCGTTTATTTGCTATAGGTCATCGATCGTAACACCACAACACGTTAGTGAAATTACATTGTAAAGTTAAATGTTGGCATAAAGTGTATTTTTCTTTTATTATGAAGATTTCAAGTAAATAATTCTTGAAAATTCAATAATCCAAAACATAAGATTTAATCACCGTATTTTACGGACTATAAGATGCACTTTTTTCTTCGAAAAATTACCTCCAAAATTCAGGTGCGTCTTATACTCAAAATTAATATAAAAATGCCCAGTGTTTGATTTAAAATTCCCACGTCTTAAAAATGGCCATATATTTGATGCTGCAGGAAACCTATCTCTAACTGGCAACATTGAATTTGACTGGCAGCAGCAGTGCACCGATGCGACGAACATGAGTTGCGAGGTGTTGGGATAGAATCATCTGGACGTACGATTCCTGCGCTTTTTCTCTTTTCAAATGAGCAATGGTTGTCGCCATAGAAACTTGGATCACGAGACGATCGGTGGTTCTGAATCCACGACCGTGGATTGGCCAGCGATCATTGTGCAACCATTGTATGATCAGCTACTAAGCATTGATTGGTGGATCAGCATTTGCTTCAGTATAAAAGGATTGAATTTAGGCGGTAAAAATGGTAAAAATGTTACTTTTTTAAAAAAATTGCTTAAAAATTAAGGTGCGTCTTATAGTCTGCAGCGTCTTATAATCCGTAAAATACAGTATATTTATTTTAGTTGATCACATACATTAATAGATGCAATTTGGGCTGACTTACATTTCATGACTCCTCATCAGTGACCAAAATTATTAAGATCTAGATATAAGTAAAAAATTAACTAAAAACTAAAAAAACAAAATAATAACAAACATAATGGTAATATCTTACTTTGTGTTGAATCAACTGTTTTCTTAAATACAAAAGTATATGAACATAACATGGAATATATTTAAACATTAGAATATCAGTTATTATATTTGCCTAATGTTAAATATACTCCATGTTATGTTCATATACTTTGTATTTAAGAAATGGTTGATATTACTGTAAGATATTACTGTTATGTTTGTTATTATTTTTTTTTAGTTTTTAGTTAATTTTGTACTTATCTAGATCTTAATAATTTCAGTCACTGATGAGGGGCCATAAAATGTAAGTCAGCCCAAAATGCATCTATTAATGTATGTAATCAACTAAAATAAATACAGTAAAACCTTTCATATAGGACACCTCTTTAAGTGGGATGCATTTCCTTTTCATTAGACACAGCCCTATCATTTATAACATGTCCCTTCCTCTGTATTTGGAACACCTCTCTACTCAGCATCTGGGACAGCTCCAGATCCTGCTAAGTGGGACACTAGTCACAAAATACTGAGAAAACTGGACAAAATACTTTACAGTATTAGTAAAAATAGGGAAAATTTTATTTTTTTAAAAATCAAATTTAAAAATTTTAAATTTCTGATGATTTTTGGCAACTTTTGTGTTCAACTTTTGGTGATTTATACTTTTGTTTCTATCTGGCAATCTTGACCAAATAGATGTACAGTACAGTATGTTAGAAATGCTAAAACTAAGACATGAGTTAACTATAAAAAAACTCATAATACGCTGACTTTTTCCATGATGTGTAATAGAATGAAATGGTGCAATTTTCAATCATTATTTAATTTAAAAATCACATGACGTCTGGTACAGACCCAAAAACTCATACATAGTTAATCAGAGCCTCTGACCTCTGACCCCAGCTTTCTATATCTGGTCTCTATTTTCATTCATTTATCTAGTTATGTACTTGAGATTAATGAAGGATGGACAATGGTGGGAATGTATAGGTCTGCACACTAAAAATTCAAGCTCAAAATCTGTTGTAGTGTTACAATACCTCATTTCAATTAATGTTTTTTTTCTGCATAATTATATGACTGCACTAAATATATTTACATTAAATGTGTGAATTGTTCTTCTAGGGACATCTCACTAACTGCGGTACATTTTGCTTGCATCACAGGTGTCCCCATTTAGAGAGGTTTTACTGTATAATTAAATCGTACACATTGGATCATTGAATTACTGGTAGTGTTATTACTTTTTTTCATATTTATAATACAAAGAACTATGTGTAGCAAAGTATTCAATAGGATTTAATCTTACCTTAAGGTAAATTAATAAAAATACTGCTATACATTCTTTAGGTACAGTATGTTTGTTCATTAAAGATCTGAGATAAGTGCATAAAAGTTCTTAAAAACTGTTAAATTTTTAAGAGTGAAAGAAAGTGGAAATTATATATGTATAAGCTAAAGACTACACAAGATCCATCTGGTTAAACATATAATCTTTTGCTGTGATTCAGAGCAGTTTAAACTAAATATAACTTTTCAAGTTTCTAAGATTTCTAGTTTTATATGTATGGGATTTAAAAGAAGTAAGTTTCATTTAAAAGATTTTTTATACTAATGAAATTTCTCAATTTGTATAGTATTGGACAAACTAAGCAGAAAAGGGATATATGGGTTCTGGAAATTGGCACACCACCGCAAAAGCATTTACTGGGACGACCTGAAATTATGTATAGTGCTGGTCTGCATGGAAATGAAATCATTACAACTGAATTACTTCTACAGTTTGCCACTTTCATTTTGATGCATTATGGTAAAGATACAACTATTACAAATGTAACTATACTTTCATTTGTTCAGCTATTTAGACAATTAATTTTATTGATAAAAATTAATATTTTTTCAATGATTTACAGTTAGTGAAATCTACAAGAATCCATATTGCTCCTTTGTTAAATCCAGATGGAGCAGTAGCAGCAATACGAAACAATTGCTATAGCAAAATGGGAATGTTAAATAGTAATGGCATTGATCTGGATACTACATTTTTTGGTATGTATATATTATTTACATTAATACATATTTCTGTATTTAAATGATGTTACCAAACGATCGCCTAAATATCGGGTTATAATATGGCTAATTAAATGATTGGAATAAAGTAATTTGACATTAGAGATAGGCGTTAGGTGCCATCTCTTAAGTAAATTAATAATTAAAATTAAATAAATAAATTATTAAATAAATTTTAGAACCTTCTGGAAGAAAAGAACTAACCTGGGACGGAGCTTGAACCCGCAACCTCCGCTTGCCATGCGGTGTGCTTGCCAGTTATGCCACCCGGACCCCGAGCGAGTCTTCGCTTCCAGAAGTATATTAGATTTAGATATAACCTTACTTGGTTAAATACATCACTGACTGGGGACGACTCCTTCGCCCACATCCATAACAGCACTCAGCCAGTTAACGCAATACCCGGCGATGTATATATATATATAAATAACAACAACTCAAAGCCCGAGTAGTATATAATAAATTACCAAACGATTGCCTAAATATCGGGCTATAATATGGCTAATTAAATGATTGGAATAAAGTAATTTAACCAAGTAAGGTTATATCTAAATCTAATATACTTCTGGAAGCAAAGACTCGCTCGGGGTCCAGGTGGCGTAACTGGCAAGCAGAGGTTGCAGGTTCAACCCCGTCCCGGGCCAATTCTTTTATTCCAGAAGGTTCTAAAATTTATTTATTTAATTTTAATTATTAATTTACTTAAGAGATGGCGCCTAACGCCTACCTCTAATGTCAAATTACTTTATTCCAATCATTTAATTAGCCATATTATAGCCCGATATTTAGGCGATCGTTTGGTAATTTATTATATACTACTCAGGCTTTGAGTTGTTGTTATTTAAATGTTGTTGTTGTCATATCTTAATCTAGTTTTTTGATATTCTCTTAATATATATGAATCTAAAATTTATCTTAATACAGTTTTATATGACTGAATTGAAACTGAATTTATTTTGGTTTGTAACAGAAGAAGAGAATTTTGGAAAACAGAATGCACAATTGACTACAATACATTAAGTTAAAATTATTCATCATTATTTAATTTACTTCACAAGCAGAAGTATTTGTTAAAATATAATTTGACTTATAGTGATAACAGTCTAGAATTTATTACCAGAAAAGTTATTGTAGACTCCTTTTGTCTTTAGCTGTAATATCAAACTAGTTGAACAATTAGCCTAATTTTACATCTATTTGATGCTGGATATTCTGTCGATCTGTTACTTTCACACATCTCTGATTAGCAATCAGTTTAAACATGGAGTTTCTAATTTTTATCAGAACCATATATTCTTGCTGCTTCCATATACTTACTGAATAGATTGTATGAAAGGTTGCAATGACCTTGGTATATTGGTGCCAGATATCCAGCATCTGATAATGGACAACACCTAGATATTCTCTGGCTACCTTTGACTGGGTATCTGGTGTCTGCCTGCTGGACAAATGTGTGAAATGCTCCCATAAGATCCCATAACTTAGTAATAGGATATTCAATGCCAGATGGTCTTGTCCAGTACATGTGAAACAATACTTATAAAGACAAGAATAAAGTGTGGACTTAAAATATACAATACAGTCGACCCCCGTATAAGATCATTGATTATTCCGTTTTATATGAATTCCATGTTGTACGAGTCACTTAAATTTTACAAATTTGTGAGCCGTTCACAGCCCGGTACATGTATTTGTAAAATCTAAGTGACTCGTACAACATGGAATTCATATAAAACGGAATAATCAATGATCTTATAGGGGGGTCGACTGTAGAATGTTAGAAATATGAAATTTCTCAAAAATTTTTAAAAAATTTTAAAAGTTGCTTGTTAAATTTTAGAAATACAACAAAAGAATATTTGATTCTATAATAGGTTGGCATTTCAGACATATTAATAGGAGATAAATTGAATTTATTTTGTAAATTAAAAATGGACAAATCTCCATGTTAATTGATCAGTAACCTCCAATTAATCAGACTTTTATTTTATTTCAACAACAATATGTATTTGAAAGAAAATAATAATTTTTTTTAAATTGTCTGAAACAACTGAAGATATTTTATTGACTTTGAGTAGTTATTTTTTATTTTAACAGTATGGGAGCAATACTGAAAGACGTGACCCAAAATAAAAAAATACAACAGGCTTTTAATAAAAAACAATAAAAATACAAAAAAGTCAAATTGTAATTTAAATAAAAATGTATCAGTTATATAAACCTTTCTTATAAATAGTTTCAAATTTAACTAAATCTTTTGTAAATACAGTGGAACCTCGGTATATGACCTTAATCCATTCCTGGTGTTTGGACTTATACCAAATAGGACGTATACCAAACCAACCTTTTCCATAAGAAGTAATGTAGAAATGATTAATCCGTTCTCATGTAAAAAAAATGGCTGGCTTTAAACACCTCGCTTACCTCGCTAGTTTCTGCTTGATTTTTCATGAGATCAGCATGTATCCTTTTTAACTTTCTCGCAAATAATTTCTTCCAATACGCTGTCGCCGGCACACTGTTTTTCAGTTATCCAAAGCAAAGGCAATTTCTCGACATGATCTAATGTCTTCGATCTCTGTTTAGAAATTGATTTAACCCCTTTCGCAATGTTAGCAAATTTAATAATGTCTTTATTTTTCACGATTGTCGATATCGTCGTTCTCGGAATACGGAATGCAACAGTCAAATCTTGTTACATCTCGAACACACGTGCCACCTTCATATATCTCAACAATCTCTTTTTTAGTTTCGTTGTGATTCTAGTCATTTTTTTATTTTTCTGTTGCCCTTTTGCAATTCATGATTAATAAAAATAATAAAATGTTACTTACAAATTAAAAATCAGAAAAAATTTAACAAAGTTATACACCGTAGCACCATGAACGTCTAGTCTAGTGTAGTACACGAGAGTGCTACTTGTTCATACATGGCGCATATAATTGAATTAAGTCATATACCAAACAAAAGTCATATACCGAGCAAAATTTGTTTCGTTTAAACAGGACATATTCCGAATTGGATGTATTCTAAAGCAGACGTATACCGAGGTTCCACTGTATAGTAAAACCCTTGAGAAGTTAAACCTTTCTAAAACAAAAACTTTTCAAGCCAAAAATTTGCATTTATTTCATCATCACTCTCAAATTTTTCCTACAGAATAAGACGTCTAAGGGAGTGATATGTGAATGAAAATAAATATTTAAATTGATTTGCTTCATTTAAATGTAGTATGAAAAAATTAATTATTAATAAATTAAAAAGTTCAAATGTTTCCTGTTGCTTCTTCCCAAAACATTGGTTTACTTTCAAAATGATGCTCAAATGAAAATTCATGTAGAGAGTGTAATGGATTTAAATTTTGTAGAACATTGAAAAACACAATTATCTTTTAGAAATTTGCAGAGTAGCCATATAAACATAATCAACTGCTTGTTGGTCCTATTCAAAGGTTTGTCCTGTATCACTATTATTGCTCTGTTTTCTGTATAGGAAAATAGAAGTTATAGAAATAATTCCAGCTAGATTTTTTGGACTATAATATAACTACTTTTAACAATTGGATTCAACGTAATTTGACAAGAGGTAGGTGGCTAGGCTGTCATTTTGTGATTCATTTAATAATTAATTTATTAATTAATACAAATTTCTTTGTATCCAATTATTAAAAGTAGTCATATTATAGCCCAAAAATTCTGGTAATTCATCTGGCTTATGTTAATTTATTGTATAAATGAAAAATAAATTTCTAGAGTTGTTTCAATTTATATAAAGAAAATTAATGCAAAGACTTTTATTTAATATTATTGTAATAGAAAAATTGTTTAATACAAATATTAATTTTTTTATAATAATAAATAGTAAAAATTACTGTTAAAAATTTTTGAATTATAATTGATTATGTAAGTTTGATCAAGATAATCATTTATCACTGAATTAAATGATTAATAATTTACATTAAATATTTTTTTATCATATATATAATTCCAAAAGCATTACACAGATGAAAATTTTTAAATATATATTGACTGCTATATTACAAGAGTGTAGCCAAACTATTTTAAATTTAGAAATATTCTAAAATTTATTAATTATACATTATGTTTAAGTTTGTGCTCTTAATGAATACAATTATTATAAATACAGTGGAACCTCGGTATACGACCTTAATCCGTTCCTGGTGTTTGGACTTATACCGAATAGGACGTATACCAAACCAATCTTTCCCATAAGAAGTAATGTAAAAATGATTAATCCGTTCTCATGTAAAAAAGGTGGCTGGCTTGAAACGCCTCACTTTCCTGGCTAGTTCCTGCTTGATTTTTTATGAGATCAGCATGTATCTTTTTAGCTTTCTCGCAAATAATTGCTTCCGATACGCTGTCGCCAGCACACTGTTTTTCAGTTATCCAAAGCAAAAGCAATTTCTCAACACGATCTAATGTCTTCGATCTATGTTTAGAAATTGATTCGCAGCGTTCGCTTTCGCAACATTAGCAAATTTAATAATGTTTTTATTTTTCACGATTGTCGATATCGTCGTTCTCGGAATACGGAATGCAACAGTTAAATCTCGAACACGCGTGCCACCTTCACATTTCTCAACAATCTCTTTTTTCAGTTTCATTGTGATTTTAGTCATTTTTTTATTTTTCTGTTGCCCTTTTGCAATTCATGATTAATACAGATAATAAAATGTTACTTACAAATTAAAATCAGAAGAAATTTAACAAAGTTGTAAACCGTAGCACCGCGAACGTCTAGTCTAGTGTAGTACACCGATAGTGTTACTTGTTCATAGATGGCGCGTATAATTGAATTAAGTCGTATACCGAGCAAAATTTGTTTCGTCTAAACAGGACGCATTCCGAATTGGACGTATTCTAAAGCAGACGTATACCGAGGTTCCACTGTAATAGCATCGCAAAGCCTAAGTAATATACAATAAGTCACAAACCGATCGCCTGAAAGGTAATATACTTCTGGAAGCGAAGACTCGCTAGGGGTACATGTGGCATAACTGGCAAGCGCACCGCATGGCAAGCGGAGGTTGCGGGTTTGAGCCCCGTCCTGGGCCAGTTCTTTTATTCCATTAGGTTCTAAATTTATTTAATTATAATTATTAATTTAATTAAGAGATGGCACCTAATGTCTACCTCGAGTCAAATTACTTTATACCAATCATTTAATTAGCCATATTATAGCCCAATATTCAGGCGATCATTTGGTGATTTACAATTATTACTATAATCATTTTATAATGTAAATTGTATTTTTTATTTAGATTCAAGAGAAGTTATCATCCAAAGTGAAACAGAAGCAATTAAACAATGGATAAAGAATGTACCCTTTTTATTATCTGTGTCATTGTTTTCGGGCAATTTGGTCACTGCTTATCCATTTCGGAAAGATAAAGGTAAATATGAGAAGTGGCAATTCTGTTAATTAGAAAATTTTTTATAAAGTAATTTTAATAAAATATAATCAAACATTTATTTTCACATTAATTCTAAGCAAGATATTTCAGAAATAAGAGTAAAATTAGTCTGAAACTGTACTTAAAATATTTTATTAATTTCATTTATTCTATGTTTTACATGATTCATGATATTTTATTGAAGTGCTTATTAATCTCATCTTTCTGAGCACTTTCAGACTGACCAAAAGAAAGTCTATCTTTGGGGGCCTTATCACAAATATCAACATTTTTTAAAAGAAAATGTAGTCTTCAAATTCAAACTTTTCAAATGCATTCAATTCCAAAAAAATTCTTAACACAAAATCATCTCCTTTGAATGATATTTCCTGTCAGCTCTTAAACTGAGAGAGTTCAAATATTTTAAAATCTTTGGAATTCCAGTGAAAAGTATTTAGGAATGTGAGATTTATTAATAACTAGCAGGTGGGCCCGGTGTTGCTCGGGCAAAAGTAACGATAACCAAGATAAAGATTATTACGTTACAGTCAACCTTACCCGTTTTCACAGAATGCAAGAATCGGGTCCCCCGTTTCCAGACTAATTTGAGAATTTTTAGATGGGTCTAAAAATATGTTTAATTTCCCGCAAAAACGAAAAAAACTGCATCTGCGTATTGCACGTCGCTTTCTCTTAACAATTCCATTGTTGACACTTCCATTGTTGATGGAAGTGTTAAGCCTTAATCCTGTCCCTCTCCCCCCAGGGGGGCATTTCGAAAAATCCCTTCTTAGTGTACATTTTCGTGACGTACCCTAACTGTGTACAAAATTTCAGCTTCCAATTCCTAACCGTTTGGGCTCTGCGCTGATTATTATTATTATTATTATTATTATCAACCCGTCTCGATTATATATTAGATTACTCCAAGAAAGTAGATTTTTTTCATGAATTTGTAAGAACTTTGAGTGTGTAACTTTAATATTATTCTATTTAAGTTTCTTTAACTCACACATTTTTTTCACTGTTTCAACTTTAAATAATTATGTAAATTGAATTAAACAAATGTTTTTGTTTAATATAAACTGTTATTTCCCACATGAATTTCATCAAAATCATGAATATAACATAATAGTAATTTTAAGAACAGTCTTATGTTGTGTCTTGTTATAATGGTTATTAAAGATATATTTATAATCACTATTGAAATATCACCATCAGCATATTAAAGTTAGAATAATTTCCTGTTTTAGAAAATTATAGTGGTGCATATTGCACCACTATAATTTTACTATTGTTTGATATTAATCTACATGAAATATATTGAGATATATTATCTTATTGTTCATCTGAATATTAGAAAATGCAAGAAATTATAGAATATATGGGCTACAGTAATTTAATATATTTGTTTTCTGATATTCATTTCTTTCTTTCATATGATATTGTTTCATAATTGTTATAATAATTCCCAATGACAATAAATGCCTTTATTGTGTACTTGGCATTTTTATTGTCTGCAAATTTACAATTGAAAAAGTATCTACAGTCTGTAGAGATTGGTTTATATTTGTATAGAATTAGATCTAAGTCCAATATCCAAAAATCTAAAGCCTAGTTTATCAAATATAACTGTGCTAATTAGATTTGATTGTTAATCAATAACCCAATTTTAGATCTTTGGCCATTTTTTATTTTTCCTATTTATTTTTATTTAATTTAATTTTTGCCTTTTGTATTAATTAAAAATATTTGACATGAAAAGCCTTCCCAAAGTAAAATTTCTGTATAAGTACAGCATTGACTTGAAATAACATGTCCTTGGGGTCCAAGACATTTGATCATATTGTATGTGGTCACATTCTAAGGAGGAACAATATCTGCCACATGTAAGAACAACCCATATCACATGCCAACCCACTGTTTATCAGCTTACCTTTCATTCTATTCAGACATCTCCCCTTTGTGCCCACGCTCGAGCAGGTTCCATAGTGTTACAAACGGTCTTATGGATCCTCCGGGAAAATTTTTTTTTATTTTTGGATGTTTTTTAAGTCTCCAAATTTTTTACAAAAATTTTTTTCCACACGAAAAAATTTTATTGCGATTTTAATCTACCTTTAATGACGCATGATTAACGCTTAATTGTTTTTTATGGGATTTTTTATCAAATTTCCTAGTACACGGATTTTCTTTCGGTAAAGTTATTTAAAGTTAGTTTCTAATGTCAAAAATGACCTCCAATAGTTTTTTAATTTTTTTAATTAATAGATTTTATTATATATATGTTTAATTAAGTCGGGGATCGGAAGTCGCAATAAAAAACGTAATTTTTGAAAAATATTTAAAAATATACAGCCAGCTAGTATTCACCCTACTTTAAAACCTTCTCCTCCTGTAAATTTTATGAGAATGTTCCACAAAAGACAATACCAGCTGTAAACACAATTACTCACCGGTGTCAGATTCCGTGGAAAGGCGAGACAATGGAAGTTAAACTTTGAAGCTTTCTCTTCAAAATTAATGCATTTCTTTAATTTTTTTCAGTTTAATTAAAAATTCTAAAAAAAAGTAGGAACAAAACATTTCTTTTTTTTTTTGCTTGTACTATATCAAGACTATCTCAAGGATTACGCTGTGTTTATGCAGTAGCAATTATAAAGTATAGATGTGGCCAAAAAATATTGTGAATTAAACCAATTTTTTTTAAATTTGTACTGTTAACTGCCAATTTAACTCAACAGCATATCAATAAAACTATCAGAATTTGAAATGGCCAGACAATAAATTGGAAACCACAGGTTGTCTTTGTTTTATTGAAGTGTGTTATACCAAGTCAACAGTGTAATAAATAATTAATAAATTGAAATTTCTTATATTTAATTATTTTACGGGACATAATAGTGACAATAGATGAAATGACTATGAAACTTTTCATTCATCTAAATATGAGGGTTTATCAAAAACTAAGGTTACAAGGCTGATATTCCTGGAGTTTTGTTTTTTATAGAGAAATGAGAAGTGTGCCGTAATTCCAATACATGTGGTTGGCAACTGTGCAGAGTTTCAGTCACCCGCCACCTACAGTGCTAGTTGTAGGTAAACACAAATGGTGACTCGTTTGGAAAACTGGTCTCACGAAGAAATCCACTCGGTTATTCAATTTCTGTGGGCGAAGCATATAACTGCGGCTGAAATTCACCGGCAGCTGGTAGAGATTTACGGAGATACTGTAATGTCTCATCAGCATGTTGCAGAATGGTGTTGGAAGTTTGTGGCCGGTAGAGAAAACTTCACCAACGAGGATCGCAGTGGCACACAGTGACCTATACTGCGAGACCTTGACACAATTGCATGAAGCAATCAGGAGGAAACAGCCAGGATTTCTCACTGAGGATATCATCTTCCTTCGTGACAACGCACAACCTCATACAGCCCAGAAGACCACCATGCTGTTGAAGCAGTTTCGCTGTGACATCATTGATCACCCTCCCTACAGCTTGGACCTCACTCCAAGTGACTTTCACCTGTTTTCCTTGCTTGAAGGAGAACCTAGCAGGATGACGATTTGTTTCAGACAAGGAAGTAATATACTTCGTAACAACTTGGCTGAACACACAAGGACAGGATTTTTACCAGGAGGGAATTTTCAAACTCATCACACAAAGTGACAAGTGCCTAAACCGATATGGAGACTATGTCAAAAAATAACCTAATGTATGTACTGAACTATCAGTTGACTGTATTGGTTGTATGAAATAAAATACTTTCACTGCAGGCTTTTTAACGTTAGTTTTTGATCATTTCTCGTATATAAAATTATTTGTCCTGACTGACTGACCATTGTCCAGAACAAACTGCTGAACCTAAAGAGGTGAAATTTAGTACGCAGTTAGGGTACGTCATGAAAATGCATACTAAGAAGGGATTTTTCGAAGTCCTCTCGCAGGAGAGAGGGAAAGGATTAATGGCTTCTACTGTATTATATATATGTTATTGGCCAATGTGTCTGACAATTAATGGCCAGTTTGAGAATTATCCAAGAGAAAGTGGCTGAAGAATGGCTTCTACTGTTCTATTTTAGATGTGATTTTTTTTTGTTTTTAACTACATTTAGTCTTCATTGAGTACTTAGATGTATTAAATTGATAACATATCAGACATTGTTACAAATATTTTTATATATTTCGATTTTTTAACCAAATGTTCAAACCATTTTAAATTCGAATTTGTTTATTGCATATTGGTTCGATTACAGAACGATTGTAAACATTCCAGAAAATTGATCAAATTGAAAACAATTCGTTTGATTCTCAGAAGTAGGTGTTATATAACAATTACTATGGTTGTTGAAATAATGAATATAAATGGTGTTTGCTTGCGAAATCCGCATGGGCGAAGTCACGAGTAACAGCTAGTAGTATATAGAACAATACAACTAGTAAAATAACTTATTCTCAAATTCATAAAATACAATTCAATACATAAATTTGATATCTTGCAACTAATCTTTAGAAGCTATGCAGCAAATGGTCATTTAAGTGAGAATTCAAAATTTTCAAGTCAGGACTGCCTTGAACTAAATTGACTCTGCCAAGTCAATGTAGCAAACAAAAATAATAGAGACAATGAAAAGATAGAATTTAATTTTTCACATATCCTTTTGCAACATTTTATTGGTGAAAATAGGCTTTTCAAATTATCTTACTTGGAGAAAGGATTTGATTTTTCTGTGATTTGAAAACTAATATATTATTTTTTAATTTCTTAATATCTGTTTTTAGTAAGATAATTAAGATATTATAATTCTCTTATTCAAAGCATTTTTTATGCCAAGATAAAAAATTATATCTTATCTAATAGACTGATTGAAAAATAATCATAATTTTTTTTTTCCTCCTACAGAAAAGCAGTTAACAGTAATTGAGAGATCTATATTCCATCAGTTAGCCTCTACCTATGCAAAAACACATGTAAGGATGCATTTTGGAAATACGTCTTGCAGAAATTCAGGTATTTCAATCAATTCAAATGCAAATTTTAAAAATGTATTATTTGTATTTATGGCAAGTTAATTAAGTAATTTAAATTGTGTATTTATTTAAGAGAATTCAATAAGTTCTTAGGTTTATTTAAATGAAAATATTATTACTATAAATAATTAGTTTTTATATCATGTTTTGATCTTTTTTATTACAAGTAGTAAATATATTTTCTTGATTCTAATGTATATTCAATTTCAAAGATGTCAAAACCCAAAAAAAGTTAGTTTGCAAATGTAATATGTGCACTACTTCATTAAACACACAGCTGTGTAAAAATTTATACTTTCAAACAGCAAAAACACATTTTTGAAAAATGTTTATTGTCATGTTTACACTACTTCACAATATTTATGACTCTTTTATCAAGTATAAATTTGCTGACTAACACAAAATCACAGTCAAAATTACTTATATTCAACATTTTAATAAATTTTATTTTATAAAAAATTGCCAGGACAAATTTAAGTACAAAAATTTAAGAAAAAATTCTTGAATAGACAATACATACAAATGTAGACACATTTGTACTTTAGTCTATTTCCTCATGTGCATATGAAAGGACTAAATTTGTACGTATTGTATATTTAAGAATTTTTTCTTAAATTTTTATAAACTTTACATTGGTATGTACCAGCATAAAATTTTCTAGATACATAGTATTACAATGAAAAAAATTATATATATATATATATATAATGTTATGGCCAATGTCCGAAGTCTAGCCAATTTGGGAAAAGCTGGATACTTCTAGCTTTGGCCAAGTTGTGGCAGAAGCCAAAGTATACAAGAATTTATGATTACTTTCTGCTTTGGCCAATGTGTCCGACAATCAATGGCCAGTTTGAGAATTGTCCAAGAAAAAGTAGCCAAAGATTGGTTGGTTGGTTGCAGTTTTTTGGCACAAGGGCCACAAAGGCCAAGCTGCACCACACAAAATGGTTAATTTGTCAACTTAATATGTATATATTATATAAAATAACAAGAACAAACAAACAACACACAAAAAGGTGGAAGATAAATAAATAGTTAAATCTCTTTATACAAATTAGTGACCTTTAAAAAGTCCAATACATTATAAAGATTAGGTTTCTGGCTCAGAATCTCTGTCAAACACCCTGTCCCAAAATACTGTCTATGCCTGGTCTCAAAGGCAGAGCAATCGAGCAGTATGTGTTTTATACTAAAAGGACAGTTGCAATACTGCGCTGCTCGTCACCCTTCAAAAAGTATTGATGAGTCAACCGAGTATGTCCAATTCTCAAACGAGTGAAAATAACCTCAGATCTCCTGTCATAGAAAATTGGACACATAAGAAAGCCTATCATAGGTTTGATCTCATATAGTTTATTGTGGACTTGTGCATTCCACACATTTTGCCATCTCTCTGCTAGTCGTTTTTTAATGACTAGGTTCAAGTCACCTCCTTCAATAAACATTGTATGCTGAGAAGGACTTGCTGACTTTGCAGCTGCGTCAGCTTCTTCATTTCCTCTTATACCTACATGGCCTGGGACCCAGCAAAATTTTATAGAGAGATTCCTCACAAGATGGCAAATCGGATTATGGATTTTAATCACTATAGAGTGAGAACTAGGTTTGGATGAGATCAAAGCCTGAAGTGCACTAACTGAGTCAGTGTAAATCACGCAGCAACGATGATCTTTTCTATTTATATACTTTAGGGTTAAATAAATAGCCTGCAACTCTGCAGTAAAGATGGAAGAATTCGGTGCTATTTGTTCTGCCATGATTTTATCCTGGCAAACAAAGGCTAAGCCAACATAGTTATCCGATTTAGATCCATCAGTGTATATAGGAATTAAATTCCTGTCACAATGTTGAATTTCTGCCAAGTGCTGTCTATATGTCAAGTGGTTTCTTTGGGGAACTGCTTTAAGCTTAATTAAGTCAACATTTATCGATGGGGTTGACCCAGGTGAAATACTATTAACCTCAACATGCGAGATGTTGCTTGTGTCCAGGTCAATCGTGTTGCTTACATTCTCCACTCTTTTGTTGAATGTAGGGACACTACTTGTCCGAGCTGCAAATAATCTTTTCAACTGAGTATCTGAACAATCAGCTGAAAGTTTATTCTGAGATTTCTGTTTAATGTAATAAAAGAGAGACAATTGTTCTCTCCTAAGAGATAGTGGAGGCTCATAAGCATCCATGTACAAACTTTGAACAGGAGAAGTTCGAAAAGCACCAGTGCACAAACGCAATGCTTGATGGTGGATTGGATCCAACATCCGAAGAGTAGATTCTCGTGCAGAGCCATACACAATGCATATGTAGTCCAGCTTTGAGCAGACAATGGCCCTATAAATCCTAAGCATAGAACATTTGTCTGCTCCCCAGGATAAGCAGACAAATGTTCCTTTAGAAGACCTTTAGAAGGTTCAGAGATTTTAAACATCTACTCTTCAAGTTGTGCAAATGTTGTAAGAATGTCAGTTTTTGGTCAAATATACACCGAAAAACTTAACCCCATTTAGATGAATTTCTGGATCCAGGTGCAAACCACGCCTTCAGCAAAAGTGGATGCAAGAGGTCTTCTCCCTGTTAAAACTAAAATCATTGGTCTTGGACCAATCATGTATACGATTTAGGAAGGTTTGCAGTTGTCTCTCGATAAAACTCATGTTACTAGACTGGCAGGAGATCTGGAAGTTATCCACATACAGAGTATGTTTGACACTAGGTGGGAGACAGTTAGCTATGCTGCTAATTTTAATTAGGAACAAAGTTACACTCAAAATAAAACCTTGAGGAACACCTTCACAACTTTATCTAGGCTTTTCACAAGCCTAGATAAAGTTGTGCCCATCCTAACTTGAAATCTTCGATTCTGTAGGAAGTTTTTTATAAAAATTGGCAAATTACCCTGCAATCTGAACTGGTGCAGATCACAAAGTATTCCATATCGCCAGCAGTGGTCATAGGCCTTCTCTATATCAAAAAACACAGACACTAAGTGCTGTCGTCGAACAAACGCTTCTCATATAGATGTTTCAACGTTTACTAAATTGTCTGTGGTACTTCTGTTCCTACGAAATCCACTCTGATGTGGTGAAAAATAGTTCTTTTCCTCTAGGTGGAACATCAGGCATCTGTTTACCATTCTCTCAAAGAGTTTACACAGGCAACTTGTCAGAGAGATTGGTCTGTAATTAGAGGGATACTTGTGATCTTTGCCTGGCTTAGGGATGGGAATGATAATCGATAACCTCCAAGAGTCAGGAAAAGCATATTCTATCCATATTCGGTTAAACAGATTCAAAAGATTACCAAGGGAATTGTCTAACAGATTTTTAATCATGCTATAGTGGATTTTCCAGTATTAAATAAATACAGTTGATGATTGCTATAAATCTCTCAATGCCTCTGCCTTGACAATTGATGTCGGGACTGCCCCACATTGGATTGTGACCATTGAAATCACCAAGTAAAAGGAATGGAGTTGGCAGCTGTTCAACCAAGGCATCCAATTCATCCTCATTGACTCTGATATCTGGTGGCAAATATATAGAAACCTGTGACAGTTATCCAATAGAAATCCTGACTGCCATAGCTTGCAAATCAGTGGTTATTTGTACCGGCAAGGATGGGATGCGATTTGAAACCAGAATAGTCACACCTCCACTGGCATGGTTGTAGCTATCATCATCCTTGTGATAGAAATTGAATCCTTTTAAATAAATACTTTCGCCAGGTTTTAGAAGGGTTTTCCTGGAGTGCCACACAGAGAGATGAGGTAGATGATGTCAAGTGTTTAATGTCAGAGAAGTTGTTGTGGAAACCACGACAGTTCCATTGGATTATTTTGTAATTCATTATGTGTTTGAGGCAGCATTCTTTGTGAGAGTATCCCTCTTTAATCTCACAGGAGGTTTTTCTTTTGGAGGTGATGTTGGTTTTGTAACCTCCTTATTATTCTCTTCATCAGAGATGTCAGAGAACTCACTCATAGAGTAAGTCTCTGATTTTTTAGATTTAGAGAGAGCTGCTTTCACTCTTTGTGTGTTTAGTGGGTTCTTACTAGGGTTTCTTTCCCAGGATCCCGTTTTCCCGGCATTCTCGCTGTTTATTCCCTACTAGAAAAATCCCGGGAAATCTCGCATTTCAATAATAATTTACCATTGTTGTCGAAACTGAATAAAGATTGAAAACTTGCCAAGTGTTGATAAAGAAGGTCACTTCATTGTGCCAGTATACAAACATACAAAAATAATTTATCATGTCAGGTTTTCTTTCTATTATTTATTATACGAAAAGTTGAATCTCGAAGACTCACCTAAGAGAGAAATTTTGAGGTTTTTACTGCATATTATTACCTATGTTTTACAAGTCTCTACTTGTTAGTTCATGTAATATCTATGTATTGTGTTTGCGCATCATTGAACAGCGGAGCACTCGCTGAAAGTAAATATCACTCATCGCACTTTAGTTTATTTTTTATTTCATCTTTAGAAATAAAATAGTATTTTTTTTTCGTAATCATTAAAACTCCCAATGAAATGCTTTATTTTACTTTCATCTTATAATGTAGGAGAACATAAATTAATTGAGCCTAATGTGTTCGTATGGGTGAGATTGGCCCTACACTTTTAGTTACTTACTAGAAACTAAAAGTGATTTATGATATTCATGTATGATCTTTTTTATTCATATAAAATTCTATTTTACTATCTCATCCTGGAATTTCCCGTAATCCCGCTGGAGGCAAATTTCCCGGGAAATGAGAAACCCTAGTTCTTACTGGCCTTTTTATAACCCCTGTATTAGGTAGGGGTGTTTTTATATTGAATTAGTAAACATTTAGCATGACGAGTGAGAGATTCCTTTGAATAAACAGAAATATCTGTTTATCCAAAGGAATCTCTCACTCGTCATGCTAAATACCACAAAGACATGTGGAGTGAACTCCACATGTCTTTGTGGTATTCCTTAGAAAACATTTGCAGCTATTTTGAAATACTACAATTTCAATGGTGCACTTGAAGTGACCATGCAACAAGCCTCTGGGTAAGGTAGATTGTTAACTGTTTTTATGCATTGGATTTCTTTCTCTCTTTGCCATGCAGGGCATTTCCAGAAGTAGACAGGATGGGCATCTTTGTAATTCACAAAGCATGGAGTATTGGTGCACTCAGTACTCTGGTGACCTTCAATTCCACACTGTGCATATACAATCTTCCCCCAGCAGGATGTTTGAGAATGTCTAATCTGCTGGCCTTTGAAGCAGTGCAACAGGCTTGGAATGTACAGTCGAACTGGACAGCGCAGATATCCTGCTGTAATGAAAGATGGCAATGTTGGCTTGTTGAAAGTAAGAATTGAGATGGCAAGTTGATACCTACAAAACATCTAATGAATGGAAATGTGTTGGACAGCAGCGACACCTTGGTCTGACAAACTGATCTGATTCGTCTTCAGACATCAGATCTATCTTGGATATCACCCCATGTGATGAGTTTAGACTTCCATGTGTGGTGACAGTGACTTCCATGTCTTCCAGTGTTTTTGCTGCCAAAAGTTTTCCTGATTGTTGAGGTGAAGCTATTTCTTTCAGCAGGTTCCCAATGGTTGATTCGAATATTTTTTGGATAAGAAATGGATAGCATTTTGATAGTGGTTTATCTCCAGTTGCATGTACTATCAAGTAGGTTGCAGCACTGAAAATGTTGGTTGTTACTGGAAGTAACTTATCTGTGTTTGGAAGCTTTGTATTTTTAGGAGTCCATATTTATAAATAATATTTCAGCTCCTAGTGACCCATCCACCATAGGGCCCAACAAGGGGATGCCGTCACATGGGAGAATCACATAGACCGTTACACCAGGGTTTCCCAGGAGCTATACTGTCACAATGGAGTCAAGAAGAGCACATCTTGTCTGATATGACAAAACTAGGCAGACATGTCCCTGCTTGACAGTCTGGATCAATCGGTTGACTCCAGGCCGAGGTCAAGAATAACTCAAATGGAGCCTGATTTGAGCCTCCCATTTATCTGAAGCAGGGGCCAAAGCAGTGTGTTGGGGACGTTATGTTGCCCTTCAACTATCAGGATCCCCTTTTCTGGCATATGGGACACCATGCATGGCAAACACGTGAGTGGGCATTCAGATCCCAGGGTTGGTAAAGAAGAGTTACTAAACCATCTCTGGGAGGTCCCCTCACTACGGACAGGGGTTTAATACAAACAAAAAAAACGTCAAATCAATGTTGAAAAAATGAATCAAGAAGCGAACAGAAAGAAGCGAGGATTTGCAGGACTTGAAATTAAGACCTTCTGCAAATGAAGTCCTCCATTGATTTAACTGGATTATGGTTTTGAAGTGTTCTTATATTGCATACATACAGTTTAGAATAGTGTTTATGCTTCAGTTTGTGAAATAACTGAAAATGAGTTAAAAGTACAGTGGAACCTTGCTTAACCTCACACAACAAGTATTTCGCATAACGAGCAAAACAAATTGTAAAAAATGACTCGCATAACGAGTGATGAGAAGAGGGGAAGTCCTGTGCCCATGCTCCATCAGTCTGTGTTTAGCAGTCTTTCCACTAGCATTTTTCCAAACTTGTGTTCACACATATTACGAATAAAAATCAACAACCCATTATATGCCATTATATATGCTATTATATATCAGCCCATTATATAATAAACACACCAAACAATATGCCAGATTCTTGGACTATGTACAAGCAAAAATTAAATATTAGAAATAAATTAATTTGACTACAGATAGGCAGTTATGCTGCCATCTCATATTAAATTTAATGACCAATTCCAACCTCTTGTCAAATTAATAATTTTCTAATATTTATTGGGTTGTTCGGAAAGTAATTTTGTTTTTTTATTACTATAGGAATTAGATGTACTTTTACCAGCCAATTTCATTTTAAACCAAATTTTCATTATATATTTTTGATAGCTGACATTTTAAGGCTTATTTGTAAAAAATTTTGTTTGATTCTGTACAATTGTTTTTTTTGTGTCCCATTAAATATGGAAAATCGAAAGCATCATTTTCAGCATATTTTGCTTTTTTATTACCAAAAAATCAAAATGCTGTTCAAGCAAGAAAAAAATTATGGTACATGTATGGAGATGATGTGTTGAGAGAAAGACAGTGCCAAAACTGGTTTACAAAATTTCATTCTCGCAATTTCAATATTGAAGATGCACCACGTTCTGGATGGCCAGTTGAAGCCAATGAAAACAAAATAAAGGTACTGATTGAAACAAACTGCCAATAACAGTATGTGAAATCACTAAGATTAAATTTGTCAAATTGAACCGTTTATGATTATTTGAAACAAACTGGTTTCGTTTCAAAGCTCGATATATGGATTCCACATGTTCTTAAAGAGAGATGCTCTCTTTAGTGGGATTTTAAGGAAATTTTATTGGGGGCTTTTACCAGACAATTTAACAATTGATTCAAAAGTGTACTGCCATCAAGTAAACAAACTGAGTAATATCATCAAACAGAAAAGGTGACCAGAATTGATCAACAGTTATAGTGTTTTACCACAATAATGTCAAATTTCACACAAGTTTGGTAACTCGTCAGAAACTGTTATAACTTAGATGGGACGTGCTATCACACCAACCATATTCGCCAGATCGAGCACACTCAGATTATTACTTGTTCCGGTCTATACAAATTTTTTTTAACTGTAAGACATTTACTTGAAATGACAATGTCAAAAATCACTTGGATCAGTTTTTTGTAAGCAACGATCAAAACTTTTATGAATGTGAAATCATGCTACTACCAGAAACGATGACAACAGGTATTTGACCAAAATGGTCAATATAAAATTCAATAAAGTATAGTTATTATATAATATATATAGATATATATATATATAGATAAATACTTTATTGAATTATATATTGACCATTTTGGTCAAATACCTGTTGTCATCGTTTCTGGTAGTAGCATGATTCCACGTTCATAAGTTTTGATCACGTCCATTTTTATATATATTTAAAAATGGACGTGTATGTCCCTATATTTCACTTTTCCACCAAAACTACACATCACACGTGAATGGTGTTTATATGTGGTAGTAGCCCCAAGTCTCCATTCGTGCACTACGGTGGTTGCGTCTCGATAGCTATAAGGGTGCGGAAGATATGGGGCTGAAAGTGGTTGAAAGTGGAAGATTTTCTATTTCGATTTTAAAAATTTTCGAATTCAATTTGGTTCGATTATAGAACGATTGTAAACGTTCCAGAAAATTGATCAAATTGAAAATAGTTCATTTGACTGGACGTAAAAATTCTCTAATTAGTCTGGAGACGGGGGACCTAATTTTTACATTCTGTGAAAATGGGTAAGATTGGCTATAATGTAATTATCTTAATCTTCAGTATCGTTACTTTTTGCCCACAAATAAAAACCCAGCGAAGCGGGTCCTTGCAGCTAGTTTATTATAAAAATATTTGTTTTTTTCCATGGAAAAAAAAACAAATTACTTTCTGAACAACCCAATAATTATAGTCTTTACATAGCCCAAGAATTTGGCATATCGTTTGGAGTGTTTATCAGACATATCTGTGACTTTTTTTTGTTTTTTACAAATCAAATTTGCATTCCATGTTGGTTCATTCCATACTAGAAGAAAAGATGATGATGATTATGTATATTGTATAAGTTTTTTTGAATAAATATTTGGGTATTTTACATTAATTTATATGGGAAAAACTGTTTTGCTTAACGAGTGTTTCGCATTACGAGTAAGATTCTGGAACAAATTATGCTTATTAAGCGAGGTTCCACTGTATTGTAGAAAAAATTCAGTAATAAACTTAGATTAACATTGAAATTTATGAATCTAGTGAACAAAGATATGGAGGTATTGAAGTGCAACAATAAATAAACTGAGTATTATAATTCTGATGAATAATGAAATAATTTTTACTAATAAGTTTCCAAAAATAAACCTAGGCTTATTTTTATCATTATTATTTTAACTAAACATAAATCACTTTCCATAATGAATCTCTAGGGTTATTTATGGAGTATTTAGTGAATTATAGAATATTTTCAAAATATTAAAATAGATTGTGGTTCCTACCTGTATTCACGATTTAAATTTCCTGATACTTTCAGATTTTTCCAGGTAAAAATTTCAAAATTTCCCTGACAAAAACAAATTTGACAGCAAGACTAAAAATTGCTTGTATTTTGGCATGAAAACAAAGTGTACCGAAGGTGTACCAAGTGTACAAACCAATAAAAATTTTTTTGGAAAATTCGTAAGGGTCTTCATATACTGAAATGTAACAAAGTTTTTGTTATATTTACACACCAGTTATATCTCAGCTTTAATGAGGACTTATTTTAAACAGAATCATTCAGAGATCATAAGAAAATTGAATAAAATAAAAATCATCTAAAAATTTCTATAAAATTGAAATCATAAATTAAAAAATTAATTCCTAAAAGTTGATTATATTTTTCTTTAAAGTTTTTAGAAGTTCTCCAAAGAATAATAATACAAACATAAATTTTATTTTAATGTCTACTATACATGCACTAGAAATTTTTGTTTATGCAAATAAATATTAAATGATCAGTCATTAGCTCTTCTAAATTTTAAACACTATCAAATACTATTTATAAAAATGTATTTGTTCCTGTGAAATAGAAATATTCCTCAACCATTCTTAAAATTCTTGACTTTTCGAGATTGGTATGAATCCTATAGATTATGCAATATAGAAGCATAAATTCAAAAATTTGTTCAAAATTTAAAGAATCAAGTAAAATTTGTTTGTTTGTGCTTTTCTGTAAGATTTTAAACATTTGTCAGATTTTTGTGGTATGTTGTTTAAGTTTTGTTGCACAAAAGTTTGAAATATGAAAGATTTAATGTACTGTATCTGTATACAGAATTAATCCTCACATAAAAAATTTTTGACTAATGGATAAACCTTAAGTTGAATAAAATTTTCTATGTGAGGATTATATAAATACTTAAAAATGTTTAACCAGAAAGATATAAAAAATTTTTGACTAATGGATAAACCTTAAGTTGAATAAAATTCTCTCTCTTTCTGGTTAAACATTTTTAAGTATTTATATAATTGTCATTAAACAAGTAACAGAATTAACTATATTCCTGATGATAAACTTTCATATTACTTTGAAACAATGTTTTAACCAAAATATAAATATACAAAAGAATATAACAAATAACAACACAATACTGGATCAAAAAACTACACACAAAGTCAACCTAAAATCCAGCAATTAAACAGTTGCATGAATGTTTTCATCTACCTTCAAGTAGACATTGTCAGGTGGACTATTATGATTTTGATGTCATCTGTATCTGCTAATAGCCAAGCACCAAATCTACTACACAGCAAGTGCAATTCTAAATGAAGAATTTTCTCATAGAATCATAATATTCCACCTGATGATGTCTACTTGATGGCAGATGAAAACATTCGTACAACAGTTTAATTGCTGGATTTTGGGTTAACTTTGTGAGTTGTTTTACAAAAGAATATAACAAATAAAATAATTTCTAATTGTCAAATTTCATCCATAGACTTTTGTCATAATTTTTATGTTCGAATTTGTTGTACAGTGGGTGATCGGTTAACGAACAAATTGGATAACAAACACTTTCGCGAAAGATTTTTATGATCGGACAATGAACGCTTCACTGAACAAATATAAAAAGAAGAGACAGAAAATAACGAATACCAATCGATTTTCCCTTGTCTTCACGTAACAATTCGAAACCTTTCGGAGTGCGGGAGACGTCAACATCGACGCTCAACCCGATACCAATTGGATAGTGTTTCCCTGAATTTTGAAACTCTCCATTGTAATTCCAGCTTTTTGTTTACTTTTCTGACAATAATTTTTTAGTCTTTGCGAGACTGTCAGGCACTCCATAAGTTTGCATCAATTTTTATTTTCTAAAGGTGAGAGTTTTACTGTCCTATCGGGTATTCGTTAACGTTTTAACACCAAAATTTTGAATTACATTCGGGCCTCACATTTACATAATTCTTTCATGTGTTAGTTGATTTCTGTTCTCTGAATTTTTGTGAATGCTTTTCTGAACTTTTTATTTCAAACAGAAATTGATAATATTATGGAGCATAAAAAGAGTGGAGTGTCAAGAACCATGCTCACCATAGAAACCAAGCAAGAGATAATAGCCAAGGTAGAGAGTGGGCAGAGATGTCTGATGTTGCTAGGCAGTATGGCTTGAACAGGTCTACAGCAGGCACAATCGTAGCTAAGAAAGATATAATCAAGAAGACACAAAGAGCTAAATGAGTAATGAAAATCACATCTGAGAAACAAAGATGTTCTATCCATGAAAAACTGGAGATTGCTTTTAATTTGGATAAAATAAAGGAAATTGAAAAAAGATGCAACTAGTATGACTATCATTCAAGAGAATGCTAGAGAAATTTTTGAAAAACTGAAGAAACAAACTCCACATTTTTTTCTTTCTTTGCAGACACACTAAGGTGACATATATCAACACTTGGCAACTTATTGACTATTTATTCAGTTGGGACGCCTTTTACATTACGCGTTTCGGGCATTGGCCCCTCTTCAGCCAACTAGACATAAAAAATAAAACATAAGAAAATTTGTACAAAAATACGCGAGTAGATAAACTGTTTTTTTAAAAAAATTTTTTAAAAACATACCATAAAACACAAACCACTATTGTACAGATGTCGAACAGGATGGACAATTTCATATTTCATATACAACTTGGATAACAAACAAGGTCGACGATAATCATTGGAGAACAAACAGGGTCGTAGATAGCAGCTTGACTACTGGGCTTTTAAATATGGCTTTCTTATAATTTACACAAAATTCAAATAAATAGATTGACAATTACAACATATCTTAACAATATTTGTTTTTACCTGTGGTTGATATTCGCATATTACACCGAAATTCATTCGATATTAGTTGTCGCCCTTTCTTTCCGAACAAAATTTCACAAAGTCATCTTAGCAATATTATCCAAACTGCCAATTTACATAGAACATACTTAAAGCAATTACATTAATTGTACAAACTAGTAATTATTATTTGTATTACTTACAATTCATAAAGACATACGATTTAAGTTGTAGCTTTTGGTTAAACCGCTCC